>NC_058086.1:157386756-157686756 GCF_014858855.1 Bufo gargarizans | reverse complement strand
AGGAATTCTATACACCAGACATTACAGAAAACAGACGGATGATGTGCACCTTGCTTTTACAAATGTCACTCAAGCTGGGTTGAAACAGGCCAGGATTATGGAGAAAGGTGAAGCTGGAGGCAGATAACACAGAATCAGGCCTAAGACGGCTCAGCTCCTTCCCTTTACAGTTCATACAGTGCATGACGCAGAGCATGCCCACAACACTCCCCACAGAAGCCATTCAGGCTCAATCCAGGTTTTTGGAATAAAAAAAAGTAGCAAAACTTGGAAAAAAATTTGCACAAAAGTTTAGCAATTTTTTGAGGTTTCTGATGCTCTCGCCACATTTGAAGCAGAAGGGACCGCAGCCAAACAGAGTTAGGCCTCTTGCACACGGCCGTATATGTCATTTGCTGTATTTTGCGGTCCGGAAAAAACAGACCCGCAAAAAAATCCGGATGACGTCCGTGTGCATTCCGTATTTTGCGGAATGGAACAGCTGGCCCCTAATAGAACTAGAATAGTACGATCCTTGTCCATTATGCGGACAATAATAGGACAAGTTCTATCCTTTAATGGAACGGATATACAGAAATATGAAAACGGAATGCACACGGAGTACATTCAGTTTTTTTTTTGCGGAACCATTGAAATGAATGGTTCCGCATACGGACCGCAAACAGAAACAGCAAAAACGGAACGGAAACGTAAATAAAATACGTTCGGGTGCAAGAGGCCTTAGGGCCTCATGCACATGAACGTATTTTCTTTCCGTGTCCGTTTTTTTTTTGCGGACTGTATACGGAAACATTTATTTCAATTGGTCCCCCAAAAATGTTTTAGTTACTCTGTGTGCATTCCGTTTCCGTATGTCCGTATTTCTATTCCGCGAAAAAAAAAAAAAAAAAAAAAAAAAATGATGTCCTATTATTGTCCGCATTACGGACAAGGATAGTACTGTTCTATTAGAGCTGTTCCGTTCCGCAAAATACAGAATGCACACGGACGTCATCCGTATTTTTTGCGGATCCGTTTTCTGCGGAAAGCAAAATACATACGGTAGTGTGCATGAGCCCTTACTATAATTTACACCAGAAAACTGGTGTCAGTTATAACAGAAATATACTCCAGCTCCTAGCCAGTTCTGGCGCACGGACAGCAGAAGATGCGACAAATTTATTAAGAGGATTGTGCCTTCTCACATACTGGTCGGATCTTTCTCCAGTGGGAGGAACCCCAGGATAGGTCATCAGTATCTGACCGGTGGGGTCTGACACTCAGGGCCCCCGCCAATCAGCTGTTTGTGAAGGCAATGATGCTCAAAGTAGCACTGCACACTTCTCACAGCTTTCCCTACGCCAGTGACGTCATGTTCATTGCTCACATGGCCTAGGCGCAGCTCAACCCCACTGAAGTGAAAGGGGTGAGCTGCCATACCAAGCACAGCCGCTTTACCATGTACAGTGCCGTGTTTGGCTTGCTGGGAGAAGGCCGCTGCGCTACAGCGACCACCCGTGCCTTCTTAAACAGCTGATCGCCGGAGGTCCTGGGTGTCAGAACCCCACCAATTTGATACTGATGAACCTATCCAGAGGATAGTTCATCAGTGAAAAGATCTCCCTAAAATAATTTAACCCCATTTTTCATTCCCGCGTTTCAAAAGCCATAACTATTTTTCGTAAGAAGGCTCGTTTTTTGCAGGACAAGTTGTTTAGGGCAATGTTGTGAAAAAAAGCAAATTAAGCCAGCACTTCCATTGTTTTTTGGGATTTAATTTTTATGTTGTTCACTGTGTGGTATAAGTGATCTAAACAACGTTATTCTGTGGGCCAGCAAGATTACAGCAGTACTAAATTTATATAAATATTTTTTCTACTTTTGCACAATAAAAACTTACAAAAAAATATTTATTTTTGTGCCGTTGAATTCATTCATACAGAACATTTTTATTTCCATTGCCTGAGCTGTGTCAGGGCTTTTTTTGTAGGTAGAATTGTAGTTTTCAGTGATACCATTTTGGTACATTAAACTTTTTGATGGCTTTTTATTTAAAAAAATTGGGGGCGGAGAAGGATTTAACAGAGAACATCAAATTTGGCAAATTTATATTTTTAACGATGTTTGCCATATGGGATTAAAAAATGTGATCCGCTTATTGTATGGGTCATTACAAAGGTGGCATAACAAATATGTATAGTTTATTGATTACATTGCTCATATAATACACTGTAATACAGAAGCATTGCAGTGTATTATGCCAAAATCAGCAATGCCAAAAGCAGGGCCGAATAGGTATCTGTACATTAGGCCCCTGGCGGACCATGATCACATTGTGGGGGGCAATGGGCCGTGGACTCTTGAGTATGTGCCACCATAGCTCTGTATTATTATGTGGCTTTGTGTTAAAAAAAAAACAAAAAAAAAACAACAACTTGTGTTCCCCATACCATAAAATAAATACTGGCGCAACTTTTCTTGGAACTCCATGTTGCGCCATTCCCCTTTTGCTCCTCCTGACTATTTATGAATAAATTGACAACTGGGTGTGGACATTTCCCTTAAGGGGTGTGCCCATACACAGTCAGCACTGATTGGACAGTGTCACCTTATGAAGTAACATGCCCCCATCTTGTAACACCCAGCTGTTAATTTTTTCAGGATTTTCAAAGAAAAGAAGCTCCAGAATGGTTATTTCACAAGAATACAATTATTTGCTAAAAAGCTTGTCTGTAAAGCGGTCAGGTCCTCTGTAAGATAATTCTGACTCTCCTGCTCAATTATAATGCTTACTATACTTATCTTCTAATAAACAGCTGAAAAAATACAGCTGCTCAGACCGGATGCTAAAAGTGCAAGGAGGAAGCACGTCCACTACATTGATAAGCTGGAAGAATAATACCATAGACATCTGTCCCTACATGATAAACTTCTTTAAAACGTACAGTACAGACCAAAAGTTTGGACACACCTTCTCATTCAAAGAGTTTTCTTTATTTTCATGACTATGAAGGCATCAAAACTATGAATTAACACATGTGGAATTATATACATAACAAACAAGTGTGAAACAACTGAGAATATGTCATATTCTAGGTTCTTCAAAGTAGCCACCTTTTGTTTGATTACTGCTTTCGACACTCTTGGCATTCTCTTGATGAGCTTCAAGAGGTAGTCCCCTGAAATGGTCTTCCAACAGTCTTGAAGGAGTTTCCAGAGATGCTTAGCACTTGTTGGCCCTTTTGCCTTCACTCTGCGGTCCAGCTCACCCCAAACCATCTCGATTGGGCTCAGGTCCGGTGACTATGGAGGCCAGGTCATCTGGCGCAGCACCCCATCACTCTCCTTCATGGTCAAATAGCCCTTACTTTCATAGTTTTCCCAATTTTTCGGCTGACTGACTGACCTTCATTTCTTAAAGTAATGACTGCCACTCGTTTTTCTTTACTTAGCTGCTTTTTTCTTGCCATAATACAAATTCTAACAGTCTATTCAGTAGGACTATCAGCTGTGTATCCACCTGACTTCTCCTCAACGCCACTGATGGTCCCAACCCCATCTATAAGGCAAGAAATCCCACTTATTAAACCTGACAGGTCACACCTGTGAAGTGAAAACCATTTCAGGTGACTACCTCTTGAAGCTCATCAAGAGAATGCCAAGAGTGTGCAAAGCAGTAATCAAAGCAAAAGGTGGCTACTTTGAAGAACCTAGAATATGACATATTTTCAGCTGTTTCACACTTGTTTGTTATGTATATAATTCCACATGTGTTAATTCATAGTTTTGATGCCTTCAGTGTGAATCTACAATTTTCATAGTCATGAAAATAAAGAAAACTCTTTGAATGAGAAGGTGTGTCCAAACTTTTGGTCTGTACTGTACATTGACTGTAAAGTCGGTAAATAGCATTTCTAAATAGAAGTATAAAATTGAATATAGCAATATTACATTTATGTACAACTACTCTGTTTCAATTCTAGCCAACAGCTAATCTAATTGGAGTAAGGGTGGAGTCATGCTGAGTTTGCAAGTCAAGCGGATCAAAACATCCTGCAATGGGGCGGGGGGGGCTTGGCTAGCCAACAGCAGGCCGCAAAGAGAACGAGTCTCCCTACATCACAACCTATTGGCTGACCCTAACCCCCCCCCCCCATATGTTTTGGTTAGTGCGACGGGGAGATGCAGCAGCGGCCATCAGGAGAAACGCAGATGTCGGGGAGCTGGGTAAGTATAACCTGTATGAGGTGCCCGGGCATTTTAGGGATTGGATAAACCCTTTAACGCATATACCCCGACGGCCCTCATTGACCCAATGAAGACCAAAAGTGTCCCTTTGACCTACATCAAGCCAGTTTACGTCCGTATCCCATTCTTCCTGACTACGACTACAGAGACAGCTGTTACTCCACTTACTTTTTTTTTTAAATGGGGACATATGGGCAATAAATTACCTATACAGTCAAATATATCAGAGACATTTATTAGAGGGATACATCGCAAGATCCTCTTGACGAATAACTCACTGAAACGTGATACTTACACTATTGTTTGTCACAGCAAAATACTGAAGATTTTTCAAAAGCTGAATCTCGTCCGGGATGAAATTTAAATTGTTATGACTGAGGTCCAAAACCCGCAGCTTGTTGCACAGAAATAGTTGTAGTGGCATCATTTCTATATTGTTATTGTTGAGATAGAGCTGCTCTAGGTTGGCTAAAGCTCCAATCTGTAGTGGTATGTAGGCAATGGCGTTGTGCCACAGTTTCAAGCAGGTCAGTTTGGGCAGATGCTGAAAACTAATAATTTCTTCAACAGTTTTAAAATTATTTCCTTTAAAGTCAATCTCTCTCAGTTCCGTCAGACTAAAAATGGAATGTGGAATTCGTTCGAGGTCACAGTTGATCAATTCTAGGCTGGTAAGATTGATCAGCTTCTTCAAACTAATTAGGATTAGGAGCCTATTTCCTTCATTATTAATGCTTAGTTTCTGAAGAAATGGCAACATGTCCATAACCACAGGTGGAATTCGAGGAATGCTGGTCTTCAAGTAAAGGGTTGTCAGGTTCTTCAAGTCCTGAAGGCCCTCAATGTGTGCAAAACTGTAGTTGTCGATACATCCTGCTAAGTACAACTCCTTCAAGTTCTTCAAGAGGAAAATCCAAGAAGGAATCTTTTCAACTGAAGTAAATTTCAGATATAGAGTTTGAAGGTTATCAGCGAGAAAGCTCAGAGCTTGGAGGTCCACAGTAAGTGTTGAGTGGTAAATATGGAGTTCCTTGAGGTTGACCAGCTGTGTTATCATTGGGGTGATCTTGGCATCTGGTATCAGTTCCAGCTTCATGACTTCAATCTCATTCAGTTCAAAGACATTATCAGGCACCCCACTCAGCATGAAAAGTTGAAGCTCTACTTGATCCTTGGCATTTCGGGTCAATTTTTGGCGCAGCATTTCCACTGTCCACTCGTTGTTGAGATTAATCTGTTTTAATCTGTTCTCGCTGACTTCAGACAAAAATATCGAGAAACGCTTGGAGTACAACGGATCATACTGGTCTGCTAAGTGAAGGATAAAGGCAAAATCATTTTGGACATCGGGGATGTCACTGTAGTGACTCTTTTCTCTAACGGCCTCGAATGAATACTGTTTCAGAGAGCTTCTCAACATCCACCACAGACTATAAAAACAAGCAAACCCATACAAAAATACAAGTAAAACATAAAACGTAGCCAAAAGCTTGAAAATTGCAGCAAGAGAATAGACACACTGGTATCTCTTGTACCCTGTGAATGCTTCAATGTCAACTTTACAGTCAACTTCAAATGTTATGTGCATCAAAAAGTAAGACACGTATGTAATGATCACGAGAAGAGCAATGACTTTAACAATGATCTGCTTCAGATACAGTCTATAAATTATGTCCTTCTGCTCAACGTGAAGACGGAACTTGCGGACTTTTTCGAACAGAGCTTTTGCCTGTTCTCCTTCTTTCCTGTCCAGGACACTTGAAGCATCATCCTCCACTGCAGTGCTCTCAACCCCATGTTGTACGGATTGCCTCCTTGCATCCGTGTCTTCACTAGTCAAGCGTCGTGATGGTTTGTTTGTCCAGTTTCTCATGGTCTGTTCAGCAACCGTCTCTGACAAAGCTCGTGTCGTCCAAGGAGAATCAAAGCATTTATACAGAATCGCAACAAAGTGCTCCAGTCTCGAACTTGTGCTTGGGTAATGGAGCCAGAAGTTGCTGCACACACCAAATATTATAGTATGAAGAAACACTAGATAGGGAAAAAACTTTGTAAACCAGTGCAGCTGTTTTTCATAGCAAACTGCATCAATGTAGGCATACTGTTGGCGATGCAAATCGTTCTGGATTCCTCTTGAGGGATTTGTTTTTCCCAAGGGGCTGGCTGACAAATTTATCTTTGTACTGACTTGATCCAGAGGATGTGCACAGTGATTGCCCACTTCCGCCTTACAAGGAAGGCAGAGCATTCTGCTTTGTGTGAGCTGCAGAGCACCTGCCAGAACAGCAATCATCAACATCACCATCGTGATGTAATACCAAAACACGTCCCACCATGGCTTCAAAATATGATAAGATGCTTGGGCATCTGCCAAAATTTTGAGTTCCGTTACAGTGATCATAATGTCGGCGGTACCTGTGGCAGAGAAAAAAAAATCAGACATTTCATGAATATGTGTATAAAATGCATCAAATAAAAAAAAAGTGACTAGAGGTTGGTTACCGTGCATTTCCATTAAAGCCTTGGAGTCCACAACCTCTGGTGTCCTCCGCTGAACATAAAAACCCAATTACCGGTATGAGGTCCTGGTGCTTCTCCATTCCCAGTCACTTCCAGTCCCCGCATTGCTGTGACGTAGCTTTCAAACCATGTGATTGACGAGGCCTATGATTGGCCGCAGTGGTTATGGGACCAAGTCGCTTTGGGCCTTTGGAAACCGGATGCGGCCAGGAGCAGAGCAGTGGCAGGACTGTGAACAGGTGAGTGGCTTTTTTTTAAATGTTCAGGGAGACAGGGAGGACCTTAGGGGTTGCCAGCTCCAAGGGGGTACAACCACAACATATTCCATACATTTCTGACAGATGTGGGTCTCACTTCTGGAACCCACATCTATCTCTGGAACTGGGTGCTCTGACACCATCCCACTGAGTGCAGCAAGAAGAGGGCAGGTTTATGGAAACAGCCAAGCTCACTGTGCTATGCTTTTTCTGTAACTTCCAATCATGTGAATGCCAAGCAAACAACAAAGCACAGAGAGCTTGGCTGTTTCTGTAAACCTACCTCTTGCAGCTCAGATGCGACGGCCAAAGAGACAGCATCAGACCATTCTAGAGACAGATTAGGTTAGAATACCCCTTTAAACAATGAACCGCTTGACATTCTCTCCCTTCAAGAGCTTACTAGGGCTCAGGTTTCCTAAACCAGAGATGTGAGGAGAGATAACAAGCTCTCTTTGATTAGCACTTAAAGGGAGTCTGTCACCACATTTGAGCATATTAGACTGATCAAATAGCGTTATATGTGCCACGGAGAACTTAAAAACTGTACCTTTGTTGTATCTAATGGAGTTTTCTTTCAGCCAAAAATGAACTTTTAAGATTCTGTAAATGCGCCCTCTCAAGTGCCCAGGGCGGCGTCTCAATCGTCTGAGCCCCAGGCAGCACCTCCTCAGCGGCTCATAACCCCGCCCTCCGTGTGCTTTACTCTCCTCCTCTCACCTTTTCCACTGCGCCGGCTACGAATTTGACCGCGCAGCCGCAGTGGAAAAGGAGAGAGGAGGAGAGTAAACGAGCGGGCAGAGGCACACGGAGGCTGCCTGGGGCTCAGACGATTGAGACACGCCCTGGGCACTTGAGAGGGCGCATTTACAGAATCTTAAAAGTTCATTTGTGGCTGAAATAAAAATCCATTAGATACAACAAAGGTACCGTTTTTAAGTTCTCGGTGGCACATATAACGCTATTTGATCAGTCTAATATGCTCAAATGTGGTGACAGACTCCCTTTAACTGAGAGTAAAATACAATGCTAACAGTCTTTACTAGGAAAATAAGCAGTCTTCTTCCTTAAAAATCATATTAAAGGGGTTGTCCCACAAAAAATATTCTGCAGCAACTGGATCTGAATACTTTTGCAACAGCATGTAATTATAAATTTAGTATAGCCACCATGTTATTCAATAAAATGTATCTGCATAGCGCCACCTGCTGTTTTTTTTTCTTATTTCTCTGCCCACCTTGCTGGAGGACGCACATGCTCAGTTCCATCAGCCACTCTACTTGAACTGCCAGCTTGATATAAATCTTGCAGAGCAGTTGTAGCAATGAATGAGGGGGGGGGGGGGGGAGGTCTGGATCCATGTGAGGTGCAGGGCTGGTTCTAGCTTTGTTAGAAAGACATTGTCATGTACTATATGATGTCTGATTTTAATATATTTTTTTTTTAATCATGGGATAACATTTTGTGCCATGCTATTCGGTCGAGGCCACCAGCAACAACCAGGTATGACCACTTTCCACTGAAACGCATTGCCTTCTAATCCACCATTCTGTCTCTTCTATTAGTTTCAATAGGGGATGATCACAATAAAGTCATTTTTAGGGCTTCAATATTACCAATTCAGTAGAAACTTTGTAGATGTTTAGTCTTTTATATGGTTTCCAATATGTGTCCATAAAAGGTTTCCCATACATCCTGCAAATATGCAGAGTAAATCCATGTATAAAATATTACAAAGTGTAAATGACCTTTAAACCATTTGTAACTTACCTCAAAAAGGCAGAATGGAGAATTCTTTAGTCAGGGGGTCTGCATCTTTTGCACAGCCTCAATCTCTTCATTTCTGCTTTCATTCTGGATCATTGCCCAACTCCATCTTAGTCCTCCTGTAAAAAGGAAAGTCCTTGAATACAAAAGGGCGAGACAATCCTATAAACACAGACGGAGAGGCTTCTTAGTCAGAAACACTTGAACTGTCCTGGAAGGGGTTTCTTTCTCTATAGACACTGATGGCATATTGCTAGGATAACCCCTTATGTCCAATCGCAGGGGGGGGGTCTGACCACTCCTAGCCCCAAAGATCGCAAGAAGTCAGGGACAAGGGAAAAGAGCTGTGCCACTTTGGCTTTTTTGCTATTCCTTTTTTTACTTTTTGCACAGACCCTATGGTATAAAAGACTGGTGGTATATAGACTGGTATATAGACTGACTGTGCAAGTTAAAAAAACGCAGTTTTATTCTCCATCAGCGCTATAGTGCCGGCCAGCTTGAAGTCGAGGTAACCGTCGCCTCTTTCCCGAGTGACAGCCTGCAGTGCGGCCATCAGTATTTAAATCTCGTAAAACCCTTTTAATCAGGGGATAACTCCTTTAGTCCTTTATATAGGGTAACTTATGAGCCCCAATCAGGACACTTTAAAATAAATACAGTAATAATAATCTAAGCAAAAAAATAAAATATATAAAAATTGTTGGTGGAATCTATATGGAAAGAAAAAAAAAAAAAAAAAAAAAAGATATGGCGCAGTCCTCCTGGATGATGTCAGATGGGTTTCAGATTTATGTGAGCCAAGTTGTTCTGGGAAGAGCTGAAATATGGGAACAATTGAAACAATCCCACGGGAAAGACATGTCTGTTAAAACCAACACAGAGCACGCCAGTGGTGCTACGAGGACTGATCACGACGGCTGCTCAGCAAAACTAAAATGCATTATTAAGGCTACATGCACACAAACGTATTTGGTTTCCACGTCCATTTAGTTTTTTTTGCGGATAGGATGCGGACCCATTCATTTCTATGGAGCTGTTAAAAAATGCAAATAGTCAACCGCTAACTTATTGAAAATTTCACATGGACATAAGAATTCAGACCCTTTGCTACGACCCTTGAAATTTAGCTCTGGGGGCTTCCTATTTTTTTTGATCATCTTTGAGGGGTTTCTACTCCGTGATTGGACCTGTGGTAAATTCAGTTGATTGGACATGATTTGGAAAGGCGCAGCCCTGTCTATATGACGTCTCACAGGAAAGAACTGCCTGTAGAGACCAGAGACTGCATTGTGCGGAGGCACAGATCTGGGGAAGTGGGACAAAAAACATTTCTGCTGCAGTGAAAGTTCCCAAGAGCAGAGTGTCCTCCATAATTCTTAAATGGGAGAAATTTGGAACAACCAGGACTCTTCCTAGAGCTGGCCTCCCCACCAAACTAAGGCTACTTTCACACTGGCGTTTTGGTTTCCGTTTCCGAGATCCGTTCAGGGCTCTCACCAGCGGTCCAAAAGGGATCAGTTTTGGCCTAATGCATTCTGAATGGAAAAGGATCCGCTCAGAATGCATCAGTTTGCCTCCGATCAGTCCCCATTCCGCTCTGGAGGCGGACACCAAAACGCGTGTCCGCCTGACGATGCAGAGGCAAACGGATCCGTCCTGATACAAAATGTAAGTCAATGGGGACGGATCCATTTTCACTGACACAATCTGGCACAATAGAAAACGGATCCGTCCCCCATTGACTTTCAATGGTGTTCAAGATGGATCCGTCTTGGCTATGTTACAGATAATACAAACGGATCCGTTCTGAACAGATGCAGACAGTTGTATTATCTGAACGGAATGGTTTGTGCGCAAGTGCTCATTCAATGACAGTGGTTGGCCCGGCAAATATGGTCCATGTATCGGCCGCATGTCCCAGGCCGACTACAGCTCCCCTGACCCACTGCATTATTGCGTTTTATGGTGCAGTCAGTTTATATCCGATCACAGATCTATTGTATTGTACTCGCATATGAGCACTATGATGTAGTCAGTTTGGGTCAGGAGAGCCTCAATTGGCCAAGAAAACTGGCATGAAGTGACGTAGGTGGATAAAAGTGGGCAAAACACGTGCGCCAAAACATGCAACTTCTTACCGCCAAAAAACACATGTACATAGAATGCTAAATGCCGTCCGTTGTTTCAGGTGCTTACTTGCCAGAATGAATGTCTTTCATCCTCTGATTTCCACAGGTTTTCCTCTTGTTGGAAATCTCTTCAATGTGGGTGGGCACAGATCAGGCGATCACATGACCTCCAGTGCGCTCTGCGTACTACATGTCCCAGCAGAGCGCGCTCCCAAGGCTTGTACATAGCATACTGCCGCATGCTGAATTGTGCTCCCAACACAATTTTGCCTGAGCTTTGTTCTGCATGCTCAACCATCCCCATGGAATACAGCTCGTCTGGAACATGGCGCATGCGCATAAAAAGTGCTTTCACATGAGCGATTATAGATGTAATAGTGATTGATGGTCGGATCCAATGGACTGACAATAAGGAGAAGGTATAACCATGAAATATCATAAAACTTTCTAATTAACCACAAATTTATATTTTGCATTGCCTATTGCATTTCAGAACCAACCACTTTAACCCCTTATCGCCCAGTTTCAGTTTACGTCCTGAACCATATTTCAGGGAAGTAAAAGGCGCAATTTAAATTTTACAATCTCATTTAAGCAATGTTAGGGCAAGTGAGAGTCTAGTACAGGGGTCAGCAACCTCCGGCACTCCAGCTGTTATGAAACTACAACTCCCAGCATGCTCCATTCACTTCTATGGGAGTTCTGAGAACAGCCAAGCAAGTGTGAATGCTGGGAGTCGTAGTTTCACCACAGCTGGGGTGCCGAAGGTTGCTGATCCCTGGTCTAGTATGAAGGGAAATACACCACAGTAAAAACAGTCAAATCAGTGTAAAACCGTGTGCAATGTACTTTCTACGCCCAGCAATACGCACAATTTGTAAAAGGAAGCAATGTAACCCCAAGGGGATATAGGAATCAAAATGGACGATTCCGGTTACTAAAAAGTGTAATGTTTTTAACAATTTATCTTCTAACTACGGCCTCATGCCCGACTGCGGATCCACAAAACACAGATACCCATTCCAGATGTCGTGCACTATGTTAAAAATGACTATTCTTGTCTGCAAAACGGACAGAAATAGGACATTTTTTTTATTTTTTTTGTAGGATGGCAGAATGGACATACACATTCAGACAGCACACGGTGTCCTGACGGCATTTTTTGTGGCCCCACATCTGATCTGCAAAACACGTGGACCAAAAATACGGTCGTGTGCATGAGGCCTATTGCTGACCATACACGTCAAGAGTCCTGTCCAATTGTCAGATCGGCCCAGCAAGTCAGAAGACCTACTCAATAATCCCCGCTCTATCATTACAGGATGCGGTTCTGGTAGTGCCCGGGTCCCTGCATGGAAGGTGGTCATGCCAAGTCTTCACAGGAACATTTAGATCTACTGCGGTCATCTCTGCTGGTTAGAAAAAATTGAACGTTAGGCATTGCCTAGAAAGCTCTATGCTAACAGAATATTCACCAAGCAGTCGGCAAAAAAAGCCATTAGGCCTCTGGGAAAATTCAAGTTCACAAAAAAATAATAAAAACAACAAAAATAAATAAATCTGCTTCAGATTTTCTGATCTGCTGCAATTTAATTCTGCCGCAGACTCGTTGCTGATTTTTACGCTTTGCAATGTAAAGGGTGAACCCTGAGGAAAATCTGCACAAACATCTCATTCATCACAAGGATTTCGCTGCGGAATTGGGGTAAAACATACAACAGAAAAAGTCTGCTGTGTTGTCTCAGTTCACATACCCCAGCTGTGTCCATAGGGCTGTATTCAGCTAACCGAAGTCTAAAGAGCGTCCTTTTGGCCTCCAATGGGTCAGTATACATTGTTGTATACATATAGGGGGTCATTTATCAAACTGGTGTAAAGTAGAACTGGCTTAGTTGCCCACAGCAACAAGATTTCCTTTGGAAAATTAAAGTTGGAATCTGACTGGTTGCTATGGGCAACTAAGCAAGTTCTACTTTACACCAGTTTGATAAATGACCCCCATATTTTTTGCGGTATGGAATACTGTAGTAGACTGTGTTATTCAATATACTGGTATATAATAAAAAATATAAAAACTGTGCGGTATACTTTTTCCCCACAATGGAAGCCTATTAGCAACATAGACACGTAGTCAGAGATTTGGAGCCTCCCATGGAGGTATACATAGGAGATCCTCCGGCGGAAGGCTCGTAACATGACGGGAATGAAACCCAAGATACTTTGAAACATGGAGCTCAGTTAGGCTACATTCACACTTGCGGCAGAGGATTCCGGCAATCCGGACGCAAAAGGATGCGGATCTGTCTGACAAATGCATTGCAATGCCGGATCAGTCTTTCCAGTTGTCATCCGGAAAAACGGATCCGGTATTTATTTTTTTCACATTTTTAAAGGTCTGCGCATGCGCAGACCGTAAGATTGGATCCGTCAATTTTAATGCCAGATCCGGCACTAATACATTTCAATGGAAATGAATGCCAAATCCGGCATTCAGGCAAGTGTTGAGGATATTTGGCTGGAGAAAAAAAAAAAAAAAAAAAAAAAAAAAAAAAAAAAAAGCAGCATGCCGCGGTATTTTCTCCGGCCAAAAAACGTAAGAGGGACTGAACTGATGCATCCTGAACGGATTGCTCTCCATTCAGAATGCATTAGGATAAAACTGAAAAGAAAAACGCTAGTGTGAAAGTACCCTAAGGCCTCTTTCTGACGGGCGTTGCGGGAACATCCGCGATTTTTCCGCGCGAGTGCAAAACATTGCACTCCTGTGAGAAAAATCGCGCATGTTTGGTACCCAAACCCGAACTTCTTCACAGAAGTTCGGGTCTGGGATCGGTGTTCTGTAGATTGTATTATTTTCCCTTATAACATGGTTATAAGGGAAAATAATAGCATTCTGAATACAGAATGCATAGTAAAATAGCGCTGGAGGGGTTAAATAATTTTTTTTTTTAAATGTAACTCACCTTAGTCCACTTGATCGCGTAGCCCGGCATCTCTTCTGTCTCCTTTGCTAAACAGGACCTGTGGTGAGCATTCATTTCAGGAACAGGACCTGTGGTGACGTCACTCCGGTCATCACATGCTCCATCACCATGGTAAAAGATCATGTGATGGAGCATGTGATGACCGGAGTGACGTCACCACAAGTCCTGTTCAGCAAAGGAGACAGACGAGATGCCGGGCAGCGCGATCAAGTGGACTAAAGGTGAGTTAAATAGTTTTTTATTTTTATTTTAACCCCTCCAGCGCTATTTTACTATGCATTCTGTATTCAGAATGCTATTATTTTCCCTTATAACCATGTTATAAGGGAAAATAATACAATCTACAATCTTTGGGTACCAAACATGCGCGATTTTTCTCACGCGAGTGCAAAACGCATTACAACGCATACAATCTATATTCAGAATGCTATTATTTTCCCTTAAAACCATGTTAAAAGGGAAAATAATAATGATCGGGTCTCCAACCCGATCGTCTCCTAGCACTTGCTTGCGGATGCTTGCGATTTTCACGCAACCCCATTCATTTCTATGGGGCCTGCGTTACGTGAAAAACGCACAAAATAGAGCATGCTGCAATTTTTCACGCAACGCATAAGTGATGCGTGAAAATCACCGCTCATGTGAACAGCCCCATAGAAATGAATGGGTCCGGATTCAGTGCGGGTGCAATGCGTTCAACTCACGCATCGCATCCGCGTGGAAAACTCGCCCGTGTGAAAGGGGCCTAAATCTAAGCCCTCGTTCACACAAAATGGTTGTGTGACTGCCATTATAAGAACCATTGAAGTCTATAGTTTTTATTTTAACGGCCAGTGGAAAGTGCCCGTCAAAAAAAATAAAAAATAAGACATGTCCTGTTTTTGGCCGTTTAGACAGCAGTGCACCAGTCTAACGGCCTTAAAGGATAACTGTCACATTTAGAGCCTAATTTCAATTTTTCATATATGTAGTTACTAATAACATGATATTCCAGAATCAGTTACTATTAGACTGACTTAACCCATACTTAATAAGATTCAGCCCTTAGCAACCAGTCTGCATAAAACTGCAATTTCACTATTTAGGTAAGATGGCCGCCACTGCCCTCACCCTGAGGCTAATCCCGCCTGCCTTCACTAGCCAGTAAGGCTACTTTCACACTTGCGTTCGGGGCTCCGCTTGTGAGTTCCGTTTGAAGGCTCTCACAAGCGGCCCCGAACGGATCCGTCCAGCCCTAATGCATTCTGAGTGGATACGGATCCGCTCAGAATGCATCAGTCTGGCAGCGTTTGTCCTCCGCTCCGCTCAGCAGGCGTACACCTGAACGCTGCTTGCAGCGTTCGGGTGTCCGCCTGGCCGTGCGGAAGCAAACGGATCCGTCCAGACTTACAATGTAAGTCAACGGGGACGGATCCGTTTGAAGTTGACACAGTATGCCTCAATTTTCAAACGGATCCGTCCCCCATTGACTTTCAATGTAAAGTCAAAACGGATCCGTTTGCACTATCATGAACAAAAAAAAAAAAAAATTCTTTTTTTTTTTTTTTGGTTCATGGTAATGCAAACGGATCCGTTCTGAACGGAGCCACCGTCTGCATTAATATGAGCGGATCCGTTCAGAACGGATCCGATCGAACGCTAGTGTGAAAGTAGCCTAACAATAGCCCCCCAAAAGTGTCAGTAACCAGAGCCCTCCCCCTAAAGGGTTAATCTCTTGCAGCACAAAGGGGTCCTCTTACCACATGTTGCTTTCATTTATACACTGAGCAGACGGCAGATCTCCCTTCCCTGCTCTGCGCTGCTTCGGCTCTGCATTGTCCCAGTCTGCTGAGTGAGAGAGCGTCTGCCAAGCGCAGGGACAGGGAGAAGTGCACACAGCCCAGGCACTGTTATCAGCTGCTGGGGAGGACCTGGCTTTAATCATTTACTTACAGTCCCCGGCTGTCTGTAATGTGACCTTGCACGCTGCGTGCTTCTGTGTCCTCCGTCCTTTAACACATAGACGGACCATGCCTAGCAACCTGATTTTAAGTAGAGGTAAAAGCAGGCAGAACAGGGAACAAAACTGTGGAATTAAGGGGTAATTGAATGCACAGTGAAAAGTTGAAATAGGGCCACCAAGGAGATATTAATCACCACAATCCAATACTCCCAAAAAATATATATACGACAGTTATACATAAAAGAAAAGGTACACTAGGGGGGAAAAAATGGCCTTTCAGGATTTAAAATAAAGTTAGGACGCTCGCCCCTCACTGGATGCGGAAGATGACATGATCACACTGGGAGCGTCAGGTCCTGCTGCCTTTAGTGAAGAGAGGGCGCCACCTGCAGGTAAGTAGTTGAGGCAAGTTTTTCTTTTGATTATATATTTTAGGGGCCATTTCTAATACTTGGGGATAATATATACTAAGGGCACTGTAGTGGGTGGGATAAAAAAATATAACGGCCACTGAAAAAAGATAGATAGCCAGAAAATGGATGCACACAATGATGCAAAATGGCCATGAAAAGCTGAACTGAGTATCCATTTAAATTTTATTTATTTTTTTACTTTCGTGTGAATGTACCCAGGCATTTTTGAAAAAAGAATTCTGAAAAAAGCTGAGATTTTAAATGAACGTATAAACATTTCATGTCATAAGACCGGGCAACATCTGCTTGTTTTTCAGTGCGTCGTCCTGGGCTGAATTACCAGATAATGTAGAATTCATCTGTCTGCAGGACGTAGGACGTTTCCAGCACAAGTTCCCACAGTCCCCTCCAAAAATACAAGACAAAACAAACATAAACCTGCACTGGATTGTGCGTTGAATGTGTCATACGATCATAGGGTATAAGCATGGGCTTCAGCGGACATAGGCCTCTGCTGTTTGGACATTGCAATCTCTGAACCTATCGAAAGGTTAGTTCATAATTCCATCACGGGATAAGTATATGACACCTACCTTTCAAATCCCTCAGTAAGTGGCTGCTGTGATCACCTGCTGGACCCAACAGTTTAATGTTTATGGGGGCAGCCGCACTGTAAAAGGATCAGGCATATTGAGATTCAGTCCTTTGATAGACAGGTAACCCTTACTACTGCTCATCAGATGGGTGAAGGCGATTTCAAGTGTATTAACCCCTTGAAGACCACACTATTTTTTGGTATTTTTTGGTCTTAAAGGGGTTGTCAAGGCCCATAACATATCATTCTCTGGACTTCCAGTGCTGTAGGTAAACATCCAACATGATTTAAGGTCAGACACACTGCTGCAGCCAATGACTGGCTGCAGCAGTGACATGTCCCCAAGTGTCAGGGGACCCAGTCACGTGTCAAGCTGGGGATACATCACTGTGGAGTCCAGTGATTGGATACAGTGGTGCACCAGCACCCTTGTCGCAGCAGGTAAGTATGAAAACGGTAGATGGGACAACCCCTTTAAAAAGGACCTGTCACCTCTCCTGATATGTCTGCTTTAGCAACTACCTACGTTTATGATTAAAAGGTACAACTGGGTGTTACCAGTTAACGGTTATGTCAGACACTATCCAATCAGTGCTGCCAGAGTCATACTGCGCAAGGACACCCCCCAACTGGTAACACCCAGCTGTACATTATTCATAAACGTCTAGCAGGAATAATAGAAGGGCACAACATACAGTTTTAGGGAAAAAAAAAATTAGAATTGTCATTTCATGTGGAAAACGATTATTTCGGAAAACAGAGAGGTGTCAGGAGAGGCGAGGGGTCCTCTTTAATCCGTATACCTTGTTCTGCAGCTTGGCATACACTGGTATCAGTGTTTATCAGCCAGGTTTCTGAAGAACCTTACTTGGAACCTGACGAAGAATTCTCCGGATGACAGTAAGAACTATTGAGTTTAGGGTAGGGATGGTAAAGTGGTTTTAGCTTTCCCAAAGCTGCCTGGCATGGGGCGGGCAAAGGGAACAAATAATCTTGGCCAGAACAACGGGGTCGCTTTGCTCACATGCACACTTTGTCTTCAGGACAGGCCTGCCCAAACGAAGTCTATCCATAGTACCATGTCCCTGGTACAACCCAAGCAACAGCGTGCAGATTATTTTGTAGTTTTTTTCTCTTTTATAACCCAATGAACACATCCGTTCACATTTTCGTATCCGCTTGACGTCCGTGAAAAAAATTAAATTAATCTGTCCGCTTTTTTTGCCCTCCGTGTGTCATCCATATTCCATGGACATGGCTTAGTTGACAATTAATTTCCAGAGCATCTCCTACCGGTGGTCAGTGAAAATTGGAACAAATGTAGATACCATCCGTTTTGTGTCTGCGATTTTTCACGGACCCATAGCCTTCAATAGAAGTGTTTGGTCCGAGTCATGCACGTCCCCATGATTTTTTTTCTATGTGGACATATTATACAAATGTGGAGACACGTCAGCGGAAAACAGAAATGTGAACGAGTCCTTAAAGAGAACCTTTCACCAAAATATATAGTACAATCTGACGGCACCATGTTATAGAGCAGGAGAAGCGGAGAAGATTGCCATGTATGCTTGTAGGAAAAGATTCTGGAAAAGCTATAATTTATACATTTATATCGCTGCTTTTTCTCCCTCCAACAAACAGCTATCGGTACAGGAGGGAGGTGTTATCAGTGATTGATAGCATTATGTGTATACAGAGACAGCTGTCAATCACTGATAGCTCCTCCCTCCTGTACCGATAGCTCTTCACAGGGCTACAGATGAAAATGTAAAAATTACAAGTTTTACTGAATCTTTTTCGACAAAAATATATATCAATCTGCTCGGCTCCTCCTGCTCTATAACATGCTGCTTTCAGATTGCATTGCATTTTTTGGTGGCAGGTTCAGGGCTGTAAGGCCTCGTTCACACTTCAGTGTTTAGTCAGTGATTTCCATCAGTGATTTGTGAGCCAAAACCAGGTACAACTCTAAACACAGAACAGGAGCAGATCTTTCCCTTCTACCTCATGTCTGTGGAGGCTCCACTTCTGATTTTGGCTCACAAATCACTGATGGAAATCACTGACCAAACACTGAAGTGTGAACGAGGCCTAAGGGTTTTGCGGCCTGCAAATCACAGATCCGCAAAACTGGATCCCGGCCTGCAAAACGGACACGTTTTATTTTTTGGTGGGCCAGCGGAATGGGTGTGCTGTCCACCTCTTTTGCGGCCCCATTAAAATGAATGAGTCTGTATCCGATCAGCAAAAAATGCAGAAGGGATGTGGCCGTGTGCATGAGCCCTTACAGGGAGTCTGTCACGGGTGTAGGGGGCTGCTCGTAGAAGAAAGCGGTGATGTTCCTCTCCCCCTGTACAACCTCTTTAAATCATCACTCCACAATCCTTTGCATGAGGAACAGCACAGGGAAAGAGGACAGAACGGCCTGGAATTCATACACTTCAATTTATCATGCAAAATAATTACTGTCAGCAGACTCAAAAAAAATAAAGTCATTAGCAAACACTGAATAGTACAACTGTATTCTGGAAGAGAGAAATCAATATAAACTGCAAGAAGGGACAGAAACACTAAGGGTACCTGCACACGTACGCAGGTCAACGTGCAGAAGATTCAGGAATTTGTGCGGATTTATGTGCATTTCTGCAGCATAACTACACCAAAATCTGCAATTTCTAACATTAGATTTTGGTGTGGATTAATGCAGTTTTACTGAAGATCTCACCCTTCGTTTAAAAAAGGGTGAAATCCGCAGCTAAAACCACAAACATAAATTGACGCACACATTTTGTGCCTAAATTGCATACAACAAACATCATCCGCTGGCACAAAAAGCACAGAAGAATACTAAAGCCAAGTTGAGTTTTAAATCATGTGACTACAGAGCTCCGTGGCCTCCCGTCCGCACCGCGCTGCCAGGGCCTTAGGTGCACACATCGCCAGGGCACTGGCTGACGCTGTGTGTGACGTCCGGTCCCACCCAGTGCATGCCAGAAGTGGGAAGAAGATGCGGTCCGTCTCCTGCGGACTCCATGTCAGGAAAGGTAAGTATAAGTTAGCAGGGGCCGAATCTGCCGGGAGGGGGGGGCACCTGTGATTTGAAGGGGCTGATGGCACTGGCGGACATGGATAGAAATGGCATGGAGGGTCTGATGGACTGAGGGACATGGTGGATGGTATGGAGGCGCTGGGGGAGGGGGACAGATGGCAATGGATAGCATGGAGGCACTGGGGGAAGAGGACATGGCAATGGATGGCATGGAGGGGCAGATGGCACTGGGGGAGTGGCATGGAGGTGCTAATCTGACAGTACTGGGGGACATCACATGGCAATGGATGGCATGGAGGCACTGGGGGGACATGGCAATGGATGGCATGGAGGGGCTGATGGCACTGGTGGATAGTGGAGCCGATGGCACTGGTGGATAGTGGAGCCGATGGCACTGGTGGATAGTGGAGCCGATGGCACTGGTGGATAGTGGAGCCGATGCACTTAGGCTGATCGCACAGGGGGGAATGAAGGTTGTTGGGGTCTGATGGCAGGGGGTCTGATGAGTTTTTATAAAGGAAAACAGTCAATTAATTAATTTTTTCTTATTAGATTAATCTATTAATCGTAAAAAATAAATCGGTAGAATACTCAAATGCTGCAGCCCTAATATATACATATCTATCCTCTCAGGAGACAATATTTTCCACATACAATGGTCTTTTCTGGGCCATTGTAAGTTGAAACCAAACTCATCATACAAAGCCTCAGACTCCGATCCAAGCATCGAAGAGGACATTCCTCTAGTAGTTCCTCTTTACGGTACAGTGTGGTACTACATGTCCTGTACTGCTCCTGTGGCGGTCAGGTGAAGGCAGCTCCATTTTTTCTAGTACACAGCGTCTGTGCATTGTACCCAACCATGAAGAAGCTCCTGCCCTCGTCATAGAAAGTGACTTCCAGCTTCCAGCAGCTATTCCTGACTGCTATATGTAAAGATCTGCCTTTTCTGGATTAGTTATCTGCTTATTTTTTGTACATCTTCATTTTCTGTTATTTTGAGATGACATTTGAGGGCTTAGAAACCAATTATTAGTTATGGACGCAAGATACAATGGTCGTCCTGCAACCAATATTGTAATATGAAGGATTACATGGGTTGCTAGATGGCCGCTAGCACATCCACAGTCCACAGTCCCCATAGCTCTGTGTGCTTTTATTGTGTAAAAAACCCAGATTTGATACATATGAAAATTAACCGGAGATGAGTCAGAGCTTGAAAATATGACTCTTCTCTGGTCACACAAGTAAGATATGACTCTTATGCTCATTTGCATAAAAGGCGTGAAGTACAAAAATGCAGAATACTTATTGAATTAGTCTGCAAATTAAATTAAAAGTGTAATTTATATGTTTAGGGTAACACAATGAAGATTTAAAAACGCTCAGTGAGGGTAACATAGTAGAGGTGACAGGTTCCCTTTAAAGACAGGAGTGGGGAAGGTGTTCCTAATCTCACAGGACTGGAACCAGTTAACTGCAGGAAAAACAACTGGACATACTCTTTCAGTGCATAAGTATTTAAAGTGGTGCTCTCACCTAAGGCGGCATTCACATCACTTTTATTTTCCGTTTTTCTGATCTGAAGAACAGAAAAAATTAAATAAAATTAAATAAAATAAAATATGGATCCTTTATTGTAAGTAGGGGCGAGTGAATCAAATTCTTTCCTCAACTTCGTTTTAATGCTGTATGGAGACCTGTCCGAAGACGTGCAATTCTACGACTTTAAAAACAATCCAAAGTCGGCTTCGGTACCGGATCTTGAAATTGTATAACCCCTTTAAAGAAGCAGTCCCACTAACATTTTTATTCTCTGACCTGTTAGATGGATACATGATGTAAACTGTTGTGAAGGCAATCTTGTTACCAGTGACTGTATGTGTGAGTTATAACCTCCGTTCTGATCCTCAGCTGTCATGTGACTCCAACTGACACAGGACAAGAAGTCAGTTACTTCTTCATTCCTGAGACTGACATTAAGGCTCCCATAGGAATACATAGAGAAACTGACTTCCTGTCCACACTTAACATGCTGTGTTATTTGGAAAGTCTAATTGCTGGTCACATGACACAGTTGAGGAGCAGAAGGGAGGGGATAACTCACAAATACAGTCATGTTGGTACGAAGATTACCTTCACTGCAGTTTATATCATGTATCTTTCTAACAGGTCAGAGAATAAAAATGTTTGTGGGAGTGCTTCTTTAAAATAAAGGATCCTTTTTTAATTTTTCTGTTCTTCTGATGGATCAGAAGAATGGAAAATAAAACAGTGATGTGAACGCGGTCTTAGACATGTACAGCCTATTCATTGATGCGGTCCCACCTGTAACTATCTTCCCTGTCTGGCTGGGAGTTATGGAAACAGTCAGTGTGGCAAGCTATGCTGTTTTATCATCTCCCAGTCACTTTCACATAGCACAGTGAGCCCAGCTGCTCCCGGAAACTCTTGATGGAAACCTAAAAGCTGAAAATGTGAACACAGGCTTACATTTCCTATAGCCTTAGAAATTAATCTAGAGAAACATCCTTTGGCAAGTATCCAGGCCGTCAGGTCCCTGCTGTAGATCTTGCATACAGATGGAACATCCTTGCCGTATACGTTACGTCCATTTTGTCACATTCCACCCAAGTTCTTCTGACAGGAAGATCTTTTCCAGGTCAGACAACGCTCTCCTCAACACCGTGTGGGATGCGGTGTCCAGAATCCTTATTTGGGATGGATCAGACCGAACAATGAACGGCTTCCAAGACAAATCATCTGCTAAACTCCAGGGGCCGCCTGTGACATAACCCGAAGCCCTGACGTCTGGGATTGTATATACCATGCAGCCAGTAATACAGTAAATTAACATATTTATTGCCTATACTGTGCTATAAACACTATAAAACATTGGGAGAAATTCTCCAAGGGACTGTAAATCTCACAAGGTGATCTCCATATCCAGGGTCTTGTCGATAGCTCATGGAGCCCTGGATTACTGTCTCCCAACACTTTGTAATCTGCAAGACCCCTTAAAAGGGTTGTCCAGGATTACAAAAGCGTGCCTCCAGTCTCATCACATAAACAGCGCCATACCTGTCCGTGGACGGCATCTGGTACTGCAGCAATGAAACCAATGCGGTGTACCTGTAGACAGGTGTCGCACTGCGGCCCAGATTTACTAATCCTGTAGATGGCGGAAGCTTAGACCGGCTGTCCAGACCTGCACCACATTTATCAGGGGGCTCAGGCTGGATGGTAAATGTGGTGCAGGGACAGACCCTATTCTCTCACTCAATACTAAAAAAAATAAAAATAGAACATGTCCTATTAATGCCCAGATAAGGATAGGACTGTTCTATTAGGGGATCCGTATATTTTTTTTGTGGATCTGTGTTTTGCGGACTGCAAAATACATACGGTCGTGTGCATGAGCCCTAATACTGTACGGAGATGTGTCGCTTCAAGACACATTTTTCAGCTTCTATTGCCGCCCACGTTTTATCCTACAGTCAGCTGTATGTACAATAATATTGATTAATACGGGCAGCGACCTCACTAAAGCCCCCACCCCTCATTGGGAAGTTTTACGCGTAGTACGTAATTCTATGGACCTTTTCCTACAAGTTACTATTCACCAACTGAAAAACAAAACAGCGTCACCCATCAAAAGTCTTCCAGTTGGGGCCTGTATTCAGACATCGATACTGCAGCCTGAGATTTTAGGGGACTGTTCCTCAGTCCCGATGTGGACCTTGTGAGCTAGTTCTCGACAAGACCATTACCTGCTTTATGGTTATTGTTCCTGACATAAAACGTGTTTATTGAACAACGTCCTAGTGCAAAATGTCCTGACCTCCTCAATTCTTACAGGACACCTGCTCTGCGACCGACCAGATAATAAGAATGCCCACTAAGCTTCAGATCAGAGTCGGGGGGTGTAAAGCACAATGGAGTCTCTTACCCAGCTGGTACACAGAGTCAGTGTGTAGATGGCATAGCTGTATAAGCACCAATAGATGATAATACAGCACCCCTTGACAGGTGCGCAGGAGGTGCCAACAGGGGGTACTGGTCTGGTAAGAATAGGCATGTCAATGCTTCATAAATTTTGAGCATACCCTTCCTCAGCCGCTGCTCCAGTCCCTGTCCCTCTAAACTTCCTGCTCTCGGGGTAGGCACGCCAGAAACTGCTTCCACCGCCCGGTCTGCCAATAGCTGGCTGAAGCAAGTCACCCCCCCTGTGGCCAGCGATTAGCTGAGTGTCCAGTCCAAACTGCCCCTGGTGTGTGAAGCCGGAGAACAGGAAGTGGAGAGGAGCAGGGACTGGAGCAGCTGCGGTGGGCGATCAGCAAGGTCAGTACTCGCTGTTCTGTGATGCCATTTTTATTTAAAATGATGCCACTGGAATAACCCCTTTAAGGACTTTGTGCAGAACCGCTGTTATATTCTAATAGGGATTCATTTACATATGTTCTGGTATTCAAAAAGGATATATACGCGAGTCTAATTAAATAAACTGTTAATCCACAAAAATTATATATAAGACCCTTAAAACTGTAATGTTTAATATATAAATCTAAAACCTATTACCCAAACTATGATTGGATTGCGGTGCCAATCACCCTGATAGTTCAAAGATACAAAAAATAAAAGGTAGAAATGAAATATACATACAGAAAGGAATGGGCCGGGGTCCCGGGGAGGGAAATAAACTTACCCTATATCACCCTACTGTACCCCCCAGCCCAGAGAAGAAGCCCAATGGTGGAGACTCTCTGTCCTCGTTCCTTCGCTAAATAGCCCTAAAATTACCCCAAAGGTGTTTGGGGGGTGAAACCCCCAAGACCCTCCGACGCGTTTCCCCCAACAAAGTGGTTTCCTCAGGGGGTCAGGATGTACAGTCGTGGCCAAAAGTTTTGAGAATGACACAAATATTAGTTTTCACAAAGTTTGCTGCTAAACTGCTTTTAAATATTTGTTTCAGTTGTTTCTGTGATGTAGTGAAATATAATTTCACGCACTTCATACGTTTCAAAGGCTTTTATCGACAATTACATGACATTTATGCAAAGAGTCAGTATTTGCAATGTTGGCCCTTCTTTTTCAGAATCTCTGCAATTCGACTGGGCATGCTCTCAATCAACTTCTGGGCCAATGCCTGACTGATAGCAACCCATTCTTTCATAATCTCTGCTTGGAGTTTGTCAGAATTAGTGGGTTTTTGTTTGTCCACCCGCCTCTTGAGGATTGACCACAAGTTCTCAATGGGATTAAGATCTGGGGAGTTTCCAGGCCATGGACCCAAAATGTCAACGTTTTGGTCCCCGAGCCACTTAGTTATCCCTTTTGCCTTATGGCAGGGTGCTCCATCGTGCTGGAAAATGCATTGTTCTTCACCAAACTGTTGTTGGACTGTTGGAAGAAGTTGCTGTTGGAGGGTGTTTTGGTACCATTCTTTATTCATGGCTGTGTTTTTGGGCAAAATTGTGAGTGAGCCCACTCCCTTGGATGAGAAGCAACCCCACACATGAATGGTCTCAGGATGCTTTACTGTTGGCATGACACAGGACTGATGGTAGCGCTCACCTTTTCTTCTCCGGACAAGCCTTTTTCCTGATGCCACAAACAATCGGAAAGAGGCTTCATCTGAGAATATGACTTTGCCCCAGTCCTCAGCAGTCCATTCAACATATTTGCACATGTTTCTTTGCAGGTCACCATTGTTAACAATGGAAGAACAATGATTTTAAGCATCACCCTCCTTTTAACAGGTCAAGTCTGCCATTTTAACCCAATCAGCCCGACATAATGATCTCCAGCCTTGTGCTCGTCAACATTCTCATCTGAGTTAACAAGACGATTACTGAAATGATCTCAGCAGGTCCTTTAATGACAGCATGAAATGCAGTGGAAAGTTTCTTTTGGGATTAAGTTAATTTTCATGGCAAAGAAGGACTATACAATTCATCTGATCACTCTTCATAACATTCTGGAGTATATGCAAATTGCTATTATAAAAACTTAAGCAGCAACTTCTCCAATTTCCAATATTTATGTAATTCTCAAAACTTTTGGCCATGACTGCAGGGTATAATCACATAATTAACACATGATAACCAAAAAAATAAAGAATAAATAAAGATAAAGAAATAATGAACAGTACTAGGTGGGTGGCAAAAATTGACAGAAAAACAATGTACATGAAAAAGATTTCAATATCTGTCTCACTGTTTGGACATCGCCCAGAAGGATACTGGTTGCCCGATACCTGTAAAAAGAAGGTTCCTATGAAAGATCCAATCATGGCAACTTAAGGTCTTCAAAAATCACACACATTAATAGTAAAGAATTACTTGACCCCCAAACACCAGAAGTGTGCCACCCCCTGTAGATGCCTAATGCTGCGGGCATGCAGATATACAGACGCACTGACCTGTAACTAGTGCGCCCAGGCCCCAATTAAGGCAGTCTATCCAGAGGCATGCCAAGACCAACACCAATCGCATAATTTCCTGTCAAGCGACCATCCGGCCTGTGGAGCACATACCTGGGGCATATGTTCCTTCCGGCCGGCACTAGTGATTAGCGTCCAGCCTATGGAATGCATCTCTGGAGCGCACACTTCTTCCGGTCTGTGAAGGTCGCTACTTCCGGGCCGTGACACGCACAATGAAGCGCATAAGTCACTAGCCGGAAAGTATGTGGAGATGCATCCTCAGTCAGGCGCTAACCGTTTATGGGCATCCAGCTCATAGAGTTCGGGTAAAAGTTCGGGTTCGGTGATTTCTTGGCGCTTTTTGAAAGGCTGCAGAGCAGCCAATCAATAAGCGTTTAACTGTGTGCCCTTAGAAGCAATCACTGTCATGCCTACTAATGGCATGGCTGTGATTAGCCAGTGCACCATGTGACCCAGCCTCTATATAAGCTGGAGTCACGTAGCGCTGCACATCACTGCTCTGATTAGTGTAGGGAGAGGATGCTGCTGCTGTGAGGAAGAGAAGAGGAAAGAAACTTTAATCAGAACAGCAATTGAACTCAGCGATCTACATAGATTTTGTTGTGTGGGTGCAGTGCACAATCTTTTTACCCTACCCTGAGCCCAGTGACAGAAAAATAAAATTATCCGTCTGTTAGTTAGGTGGGCGGTGGCGGGCATTTTTTGCAAGCTCAGTGCACCAGCAATGCATATGTGCTTTTGTGACATTGAAATCCAAGCTTGAAACAATGCAATCATTTTCTGGCTTTGAAAAAACACCCTTTTTGGGCAAAATACACAATTTTACAGCCCTTGCTGCATCTGTATGTGTGAAATTCAAGCGTTATATACTGCTGTCATATTCTGCTATAAAAAAAAAAAAACACCCATTAAAGGCCAAAATCTTAATTTTGCAGCCTTTGCTGCATCTGTCATTGTGAGATACACCCCTTAGATACTGTTGTTCTATTCTGCTATTAAAAAAAACCCACCCAATTTGGGCAAGATCCTAAATTTGAGAAATATGAGGAGAGCGTCAAAAAAAGGATGTGGCCCCGGTCGTGGTGCTGCTGGTGGAGCTCCTGTTGCAGGGAGATGACGTGGTCAATCTGTGCCAGCTACACGCACAAGTGAAACACCTTCCTCAGGTGCGAGTAGGCAACAGAACCTTCAGCGGCATTTGGTCGGGCCTAACGCGGCTCTACGAATGGTGAGGCCAGAACAAGTACAGGCAATAGTAGATTGGGTTGCTGACAGTGCCTCCAGTTCCTTCACATTGTCTCCCACCCAGTCCCTTGCTGAAAGATCAGAGTTGGCACCTACAGCCGATGTCCATCAGTCTTTCACCTCACCCCCTTGCAAATCAGCCAAGCAGTCTGAGCTCCAAGTCATGCAGCAATCTCTTCTGCTTTTTGATGACTCTGTTAGCAGGGTTTCCCAGGGCCATCCACCTAGCCCTGCACCAGAAGTGGAAGAGATTGAGTGCACCGATGCCCAACCACTTATCTTTCAAAATGAGTACATGGGAGGACCATCGCAGCACGTCTCGGATGATGACGAAACAGGTGCCAACTGCTGGGGCTTTCGAAAGTGTGCAGACCGACAAGGAGGGCAGGGGTGAAGAGTGGGTGGAAGATGATGTGGAGGACGATGAGGTCCTCGACCCCACATGGAATCAAGGTCATGCGAGTGACCTGTGTAGTTCGGAGGAAGAGGCGGTGGTCGCACAGAGCCACCAACACAGCAGAAGGAGGGAGCAGGGTGCAAAAGCGGAGCGGCCGTCCCCTAGACAGTACGCCTGCTACTGCCCACCGCAGCAAGGGACCGAGCACACCAAAGCCACCTCCAAGGAGTTCCCTGGCGTGGCAGTTCTTCAGACAATGTGCTGACGACAAGACACGAGTGGTTTGCACGCTGTGCAATCAGAGCCTGAAGCGAGGCATAAACGTTCTCAACCTGAGAACAACCTGCATGACCAGGAATCTTAAGTGCAAAGCACAAGCTGCAGTGGAGTAGACACCTCAAAAACCAAAAAAGGTCTCTGGCTCCTCCTGCTTCCTCTTCTGCAGTCTCGGCCTCTTCATCCACCTCTGGAGTGACAGTGCCACCTGGCAACCCACAAACAGATGATCTGCCAGCAACACCAACACCTGGGTCACCAAGCATCTCCACAATGTCCCACAAAAGCGTTCAGCTCTCCATCTCGCAAACACTGGAGCGGAAGAGGAAGTACCCCCTACCCACCGCGATCACTGGCCCTGAATGGCAGCATTTCAAAATACTGGCCTTTGAAATGCTGTCATTCCGTCTGGTGGAGACGGAGAGTTTTAAAGGCCTTATGGCGGTGGCTGTCCCACAGTACGTTGTGCCCAGTCGCCACTACTTTTCCAGGCGAGCCATCTCTTCCCTGCACAACCAAATGGGGGACAAAATCAGGTGTGATCTGCACAACGCCATCTGTGTCAAGGTGCACCTCACTACGGGTACGTGGACCAGTAAGCATGGTCAGGGACGTTATATCTCCATAACAGCACACTGGGTAAATGCAGTGGCTGCTGGGCCTGAGGTGGATAGCAGTTTGGCGCATGTCCTTCCACCACCGAGGATTGCAGGGTGCTTCAGTTTGCCTCCTGTTGCTTCCTCCTCCTACTCTGCTTCCTCATCCTCTACCGCCTCCTCATCCGGTCAGCGTAACACCATCACCACCAACTTCAGCACAGCCAGGGGTAAACGACAGCAGGCAGTTTTAAAACTTATCTGTTTGGGGGACAAACCCCAGAATGCGCAGGAGCTGTGGACGGGCCTTGAACAACAGACCGATGAGTGGTTGGTGACAGTCAGCCTCAAGCCCGGCCTGGTGGTGTGCGATAATGGGCGAAATCTCGTAGCAGCTCTGGGACTAGCCATTTTGACGCACATCCCTAGCCTGGCGCATGTGATGAATTTGGTGGTGCAGAGATTCCTTAAAAATTACCCCGATATGTCAGAGCTGGTGCATAAAGTGCAGGCCGTCTGTGCGTGCTTTCGGCGTTCTCACCCTGCTGCTGCTCGCCTGTCAGCGCTGCAGCGGAACTTCAGCCTTCCCGCTCACCGCCTCATATGCGACATGCCCACAAGGTGGAACTCCACCTTGCACATGCTGGCCAGACTATGCGAGCAGCAGCAGGAGATAGTGGAGTTTCAGCTGCAGCACGCACGGGTGAGCCGCTCGGCGGAACAACACCACTTCACCACCAATGACTGGGCCTCCATGCGAGACCTGTGTTCCTTGTTGCGCTGTTTCGAGTACTCAGCGTTACTATTCCACTTCTATGCCTCCTTGAAAAAACAATGCTGGCGATGAAGGAAGAGGATGTGGCACAGGAGGTGGAGTAGGAAGAGGGATCATTTCGTAGGGTTTCCGGCCAGTCATTCACAAGTGGCTCCGAAGGTGGGTTCCTGCACCTACAAACGCCAGGTACACAATTGTCCAGCCAGGGCACAGTTCTGGAGGATGAGGAGGAGGAACCATGTTCACAGCAGGGTCACCCAGACCAGCTGATGGCCATCACTGGTGCGTGGATGGAGGGATACAGAGGACACAGACGATACACCTCCCATAGAAGACAGCTTTTCGTTGCCTCTGGGCAGCCTGGCACATATGAGCAATTACATGCTGCAGTGTCTACGCAATGACCGCCGAGTTGCCCACATTCTAACTTGTGCTGATTACTGGGTGACCACGCTGCTGGATCCCCGTTACAAGGACAACGTACCGTCCTTAATTCCCTCACTGTAGCGTGATCGTAAGATGCGCGAGTACAAGCGCACGCTGGTAGACGCGGTGCTGGTGGCATTTCCACCTGACAGCGAGGGCACAGTGGAAGCACAAGGTGAAGGCAGGGGACGAGGAAGAGGTCGCCAATGCAGCTGGGGCACTGCCAACACCTCAGAAGGCAGGGTTAGCATGGCCGAAATGTGTAAAAGCTTAGTCAGCACGCCACAACAACCAGCACCACCAGCTGATATGGAACGTCTTAGCAGGAGGCAGCATTTCAGCAACATGTACTGAACTACACGTACTGAATGACGGGTTTGCCCCCTTCAACTTCTGGGTCTCCAAATTGGGCACATGGCCTGAGCTTGCCCTTTACGCCTTGGAGGTGCTAGCCTGCCCTGCAGCCAGTGTATTATCTTAACGTGTGTTTACCACGGAAGGAGGCGTCATCACAGACAAGCGCAGCCGCCTGTCCACAGCCAATGTGGACAAGATCACGTTCATTAAAATGAACCAGGCATGGATCCCACAGGCCTTGTCCGTACCTTGTGCAGAATAGACATGTATACCAGCCTTACCCAGCCATTGTTATACTACAGCACAATTGCTCATTCTTGCATTCTGGATATTTCACACCTCTTTTGGAGTGTACCCCAATTTAAAAAAAAAAAAAATTAAATTTAAACCAAAAACCATCTTGTCCCCCACCACCGCCGCTTCCACCTACTCTGCTACATCCACCGCCTGCTCAAACTCCTACTCCATATGGACCTCCACCTCATAAATCAAGTTGTTTTTTTATTTTATTTGTACGGATTTTATTTTATGTCATTTCACTAATTTTTCTGTTACATTCTTGGGTGACATTTTAAAATTTTTGCCATGAATAAACCCCTGCTCTGCATAGGTGACAGGGACCGAAATTTTTAAAAATAATCTGTTCCATTGGTGGGTGACATTAACCCATTTCTGGTGATGAAAAACCCCTGCTCTGCATAGGTGACAGGGACTTAAATTTCAAAAATTTGTCTTTAATTGGCCCTTTTATTCGATCTTTCTGCTTTAACAACTTGTCCCACATCTCCGCTTCATCCCATTGCAGCCATTGACCTGCCTTGGATGAGGTATCCCTTAATCACGCTCCCTCTCCGGCGTGGAACCCTGATTCGCCGATAACCGTGATCAACATGGTAGGCTCAGAAAAGAACATCAAAAGTTGATAGAGAAGATATCCAAATTGGATGGTGGACGTCACAGGGACATACGATCAGGCAGAAGTTATCTACAGTCAACAAAGCGGCAGCAGGGCCTCTCCTGTCTAACGTTTCCAAATCCCAAATACCCCAGTGACATTCCCTATAATTTTTTATTAATCATTCCAATAACAGGGCATCTTAAAGGAAACCTGTCACCAGGATTTTGCGCATAGAGCTGGGGACATGGGCTGCTAGTTGGCCACTAGCACATCTGCAGTACCCAGGTCCCATAGCTCTCTGCGCTTTTATTGTGTTAAAAAAACGTTTTGAGTGATATGCAAATTACCTGATATGAGTCCTGTAGCCGGAGATGAGTCAAGCGGAAAGGAGCCCAGCACCGCCCCGCGTCCTCCGAATCTCCTCCTTGCTGGCTGACGTCACAGAGCTGGATCGCCGAAATATCGCGATGCGCGAGCTAGCGCATGCGTAGTTCGTTCCCTGTGCTGATGCCAGCACAGGGAATGAACATGATGCCGACACTGCACATGCGCTAGCTCTCGCATCGCGAGATTTCGGCGCTCCAGCTCTGTGACGTCAGCCAGCAAGGAGGAGATTCGGAGGACGCGGGGCGGTGCTGGGCTCCTTTCCGCTTGACTCATCTCCGGCTACAGGACTCATATCAGGTAATTTGCATATCACTCAAAACGTTTTTTTAACACCATAAAAGCGCAGAGAGCTATGGGACCTGGGTACTGCAGATGTGCTAGTGGCCAACTAGCAGCCCATGTCCACAGCTCTATGCACAAAATCCTGGGGACAGGTTTCCTTTAAGAGCCCTGTATTGTTATTTATCGTCACTACCTCCCCGAGTCAGGAGTGGGTAATTGCTGCGCGCCCCCTCCTTTACTTGGATGCTTCTGCTTCAATAATTTGTCCCACATTTCCGCCCGATCACAATTAAATTTCATCCATTGACCTCCCTTGGATGTGGTCTCTCTTTCTCACGCTCCCTCTCCGGCGTGGAACCCTGATTCGCCGCTAACCGTGATCACCATGGTAGGCGCAGAAAAGAACATCGAAAGTTGATAGAGCAGATGTCCAATTGGATCGTGGACATCACGGGGACGTGCGACATGGTGGGGCAGTATATGTGCACACGCCTACACGTACTGACTGATGGCTCTGCCCCCTGCAACTTCTGGGTCTCCAAATTGGACACATGGCCTGAGCTTGCCCTTTATGCCTTGGAGGTGCTGGCCTGCCCTGCAGCCAGTGTATTGTCTGAACCAGGGGCGTAGCTAAAGGCTCATGGGCCCTGGTGAAAGAGTTAGGCTTGGACCCCCCTTCCCTCAGTGCTTTGTGTGTCTTCCTATGCAGCACAAGGGTCTTTGGGCCCCTCAGGCTACTGGGCCCGGTAGCGACTGCTACCTCTGCACCCCCTATAGCTACGCCCCTGGTCTGAACGTGTGATTAGCACGACTGGAGGGGGTTATCACAGGTTATATTTCCCAATATTTTGGGGTGTACCCTAATTTAAAAAAATAAAAAGAATGTAAAACCAAAAAGCAGTGTAGGCTACCTCCTCCTCCACCACTGCCGTTTCCACCTACACCGTCACCTCAACCTCCTACTCCTAGATCAAGATTATTTATTTTTACGTATTTTATGTTATTCCCCTATCCACATTTGTTTGCAGAGCACTTGCCACATTTTGATGCCATTTGCAGCCCTCTAGCCCTTTCCATGACATTTTTACAGCCATTTTAGTGCTCAAAAGTTCAAACTTTTTTGTGAAGTTCGGCCGAACCCGAACATCTAGGTGTACACTCAACTCTAGTAACAAGCCTATCCTCCTGTTTAGATATCCTGACATCCAGGAATGCAATGCTGTCCCTCTGTATCTCATGGGTGAACCTAAGTCCTATCTGATTGATGTTAAGAGCCCCCTATGAAGTTCCCAAACTCATCACTATTACCATCCTATATAACAAATATATCATCGATATATCGTGTCCAAAATATAATTTTTTCCTTCCACCACTCCTGATGATCTGGGAAGACAATTGTGTCCCCCCAGAAGCCCAGGAAGAGATTTGAATAAGTGGGGGCGCACGGGCTCCCCATAGCCGTCCCCCTGAGCTGGTGGTAAAAAAGTAGATGAAAAAGAAAGAAAAAAAATGTGTGTGCGAGTGTGAACTCCAGGAGGTTCAAAATAAATGTATTATGTGTCCTAAACGGTGTCCTCTGTGTGCGTAAAAAATATTCTACCGCAGATAGACCTTTTTCGTGAGGGATGGAGCGGTATAGAGATTCGACCCCAATAAACAGCTATAGTCAATATGCAGCAGAAAGTCCGTGGTGCCCCTCGTGTATGAAGGGAGGGAAAGTACAAATTGTCCTAGAACCTTGTCAACATAGATCTCACAATTTTGAGTAGGAGTTGACACCTGCTACAACTGGCCGACCCTTCAGTGGACTAACACCCTTGGGGAGACTATAAAATGTAGCTTACATGGCTTAGAAGGTAATAGAGAATCTAATTCTGCCTTATTGATAACCCTCTGGGCCAGGCCAGTGCATAAAATCGCCTTCCACAATGAACCTATCGGTGGGGTCCAAGGATAATTTACGACACCCTTCAGGATCCTTGAGCAAATCCAAACACATTTTTTTTAAATGTATTCTAATAGGGATTTGAGTTAATAGAGGGATGTCCTCGGTTCACGGTCATCTTCTCATCCAAGGCAGTTACAAAGATCATCTCCGCCTCCGGAGGACCTCCCCTGCGTTACATAGACAGCCCACTGAACTCAATGGCACTGTGTAATGCTTCATTTCTCCTGTGGAGGCGCTGAAGGGAAACTGAACACTAAATGCCAGGTTTCCCCGCAGACTACAGCCAATTGTCCCTACCTCCATGAGGGGGACACTTTGTGATCGGCTTCTTAAGGGACCCCTTTAATATACTTGGTTTTGACAATCTAAGGCCCGCGCACACATACGACGTGCCATACCTCACAGCTGCTCTATATCCGATTAAAGGGAACCAGTCACCACATCGCTCGCCATGACACCACCTTACATGCCAGATGTGTGCTTGTCAATACTTTCTAATGGCGCTGGTCCTATTTCCATCGAAACTGAAATTAGACTTCATATTTTATGTTAATTAGCCCTGGAGTGCAACAAGGGCGGTGCCGCTGCACCCAAGGCTCCACTCCTTTTCCTTCCTGGCCGTGCCGCTACCACCACCACCATTTTGACTCACACCTGCCAATGATGTCTCGCCGTACCTTGTTTGCGCCACAGCCCGGCACAGGCCCGCGCCAGCTGACTGGGCCTCTAATGGAAATAGGACCAACAACAAGTAGTAAAAAAAAAAATATATAAAAAATGATAATGTTGTCCATGACAACCAATCAGATCACTTCTTTCATTTTCTAATCTACAGTGGAAAAATAGAAGCTGGCATTTGATTGGTTGCCACGGCTCCAAGCACCTGTACACGGTTATACGCGTGTAATCTATGGATAACGGGTCATTATAGGAACAGCCTCAACCACTAGGAGATTATTTTAGTCTGCGGCTCATGTAAACCGAATAAACAACGCCATGACACATGTACCATCAGCCTGGGGCACGGCCCCCGCCACTACAATGATGACTGACAGACACACCTAGAAGCTCTCACTTACATGGCTCGGCTCCCATCTGCCTGTGGCCTCTGTCAGCTGCTTCTTCCTACTCCAACACTGCTGCAGCGTATGGCTGTGCACACCAGCCAATGGCGTCTCGCCGTCATCCCAGCGCCTCTATCCTATTGGCTCTTCGGAGTGTCAGTCAACTCTCATCCGCCAAAGCGAGCAAGAGGGAGGGGCTTAGCGATGAGCCTTTCTATTGGCTGCTCTGCCTTTCAATTATGTCGTCCTCCTATTGCCACCTTTGTGCCGCGGTGTAACCTGCTGTCCTTCCTCCCCTCCTCCCCATACTTGCCAAGTTCATTGGGACAAAAGCACGCAGCCAGTAAGTGATATGCAATAATGAATGCAGCCAGTCTTTGTTTAGTGGACTACTACCTGGTGCTTGACAAGAGGTGCTGCAGCAGCTGTGCCATGCATTCTGCCTCTGCCTTCCAGAGGGTTTACATGGGACACCCAGGCTGCACTGTACTGCTTGCATGTCATGGGGATGATGAAACATCATGACTGATTCAGGTTGGGGAATATACTGTATACTGATGTTTAGACCGCTGGTTACACACAGCCCCCCATCTGCAGTCTCACAAGATTGAGCGTAACTCAGTTTAGCATTATTGCTAAGAGTGACTCACTGTCATGCAAATGTATCTGGAAACCATCAACAAGCAGGTTAGGTGATGTTGTCCTATTTTAGGACAGTTTTTATGTTTATTGTGTTTGAGTACTGACAGCAGCATGTTACCTACCTGTCTGTGTATTTGTGGACGTGGTGTGCTCAGGTAGTGTTTCCCCCCCAATATTACAGAAAAGAAAAATGTATTATTATTATTATTATTATTATTATTATTATTATTATACATTTTTTTTTTCCCAGAAGGTTTTTCTTCCGTTTCCTTTACGTTTTTTTGCGTTCCGTATATGGAACCATTAATTTAAATAGGTCCGCAAAAAAAAAATACGGAAGGTACTCCATATGCCACAAAAAACAGAATGCACGCGGACATCATCTGTATTTTTGCGGACTGCAAAACACTGAAAAAGCCATACGTTTGTGTGCAAGAGGTCTAACTGCTACAGCGTCTAATAGAAGATAGGGCTGATTATAGTTGAAGATTTAAAGGGGTTATCCAACCCCCCTGTAATGCCCGGGCCCCTTCTATATATTATACTCACCTGCTCCCTGGCACCAGCGTCACTCTGGATCCTTGCACAGCCGGATCAAAAAATCCAGCAATGGGGGCAGCAGCTTATAGCAGGCTGCGATGGGGACATGCCCCCCTAGCGTTACTCATGATGCTAGAGATGCTTGTCCCCGTTACGGTCTGCTATTGGCTGCCCCCCCCCCCCCAACGCTAGATGTTTTGATCCAAGAATCAGGGAGTTGCAGCGGTGGCCGTGCAGAGATCCAGAGTGACGCAGGTGAGTAGAATGTATACGAGGGTCCCGGGCATTGGGGGGTCATTATAGGGGCTGGATAACCCTTTAAACATGCGACCACCTCAGTGAGGTGGACTAGAAATAAAGAACATAAACAGCAGGTGGCGCCATGCAGATACATTTTATGGTATAGCTCCCCTGCTATACTAGATTTTTATTTTTAGTGGTACTGTGCATTTAAGTGAATCACGGATGTGTGCTGTCGACGTGAAACGGACATGGAAATGTGACCGTCCATGTGACAGTCGGGTTTCCCGGACAGATCACGGATCATGTGCACTAAATTCACTGCGTCCTAGTGAACTATGATTCTGTTGGTTCCAGCCCCACCACGGGTCAGTGTTTAAGAGGACCTTTCACCCTTTCTGATGTGTCTGCTTTACTAAATGCTTGTATTCCCCATAAGCATCTATTCTTAAAACATTGCACTGAGCTGTCCCTCAGTTCTTCCTCCTGGTAACTGAGTATATTGACCTGTGGGTCTTACCACACCACCTTTCAAAATGGGGCGTCCCAATACTGTCAGCACTGATTGGACAGTGCCAGGCTGTGTATGGACACACTCCAAATAAACCCCAGTTGTCAATCTATTGAAAAATATCTAATAGGAATAACAGAGGAACCATTTAAGGCTGAGCTGCAACACCCAGCACGGCTGCTATCCAATGGATGGTGCTGTGTTGAAAATGCTATTGTTAATCCTATTGTTTAAAAATATGTTTAACATAAATATGTGATGTAAAGATTTTTTATTTTTTATTTTTTTTCTCCATGTCAATATCTATATTTCAAAAACAAAAACCATAAATCCTGCAGTTTTCATACTGGCCTGTAAAAATCGCCGCTTCTTGGTCTGTACAGATCGCTTTACTGTAGTTATCTGCTTATCATTACAGGAAGGATTTGAATGACACATATCACCTATATACACAGATAAGAGAGGACCCATCAGTCACAAAAGGTGATTGTACAAGGAAAGGACAAATACGTTTTGACAATCACCTCTGTTCAGGTCATCCTACAAGAAAACACAGGTCATTGTACAAGATAAGGCCTAGTTCACACTGCAATACACGGCCACAGTTCCGTGTGCATTCTGTATCACGGATGCGGACCCATTCACTTCAATGGGTCCGCAAATCTGGAATTGCGGAACGGCCGCACAGAACGGGACCCCTCGGAAGCACTACGGAGTGCTTCCGTGGGGTTGCGTCCCGTACTTCCGTGCCGCAAAAACATAGAACAGGTCCTACCTTTTGCGGATTGCGGACCCATTAAAGTGAATGGGTCCGCAATCCGATGCGGCTGACCCACGGCCGGCGATCGTGCATTGCGGCCGCAATTTGTTTTTGAAATATAGATATTGACATGAAGAAAAAAAATTAAAATAATCTTTAATCTTTACATCACATATTTATGTTAAACATACTTTTAAGCAATAGGATTAACAATAGCATTTTCAACTTTTTTTTTTTTTTGGGGGGGGGGGGGGAGGGGGTGCTATTGTGTCTGTGGCCAATGGGGCAGCTGTATAGTAAAACTCTAAAAACTTGTGATGTTATAAGTAATTTTTAACGTGAAGTCATGACTATGAGGTGATGTGACGCATAAGCTCACCTGTTTATCAGGGAGATTTATCAAAACTGGTGTAAAGTAGAACTGGCTTAGTAGCAACCAATCAGATTCCACCTTTCATTTTCCAATGGAGCTCTAAAAAAAATGAAAGGTGGAATCTGATTGGTTACTATAGGCAACTAAGCCAGTTCTACTCTACATCTACACCCGTTTTGATAACTTTCCCGCAGTATGTTTTAAAGGAGTTGTCTGATGCCTAAAAATGTAGGGGTGGCCTGGCATGGGCCCAGAATTAAGAAATAAACAAACCACTCACCTTAATGGGGCCTCTTGGTTTCAGCGCTGCTTCGCTAGCCGGGAAGTGTGAAGTAGCGTGTATTGGGGTCATTTATCAAACTGGTGTAAAGTACAACTGGCTTAGTTGCCCATAGCAACCAATCAGATTCCACCTTTCATTTCTCAAAGGAGCTGTCAAAAATGAAAGGTGGAATCTGATTTGTTGATATGGGCAACTAAGGGTACTTTCACCCGAGCGTTTTTCTTTTCCGGTATTGAGTTCTGTTCTAGGGACTCAATACCGGAAAAAAACTGATCAGTTTTATCCTACTGCATCTTGAATGAAGAGCATTCGCTCAGTATGCATCAGGATGTCTTCAGTTCAGTCCCTCTTACGTTTTTTGGCCGGAGAAAATGCCGCAGCATGTTGCAGTTTTCTCTCCAGCCAAAAATCCTGAACACTTGCCGGAATGCCGGGGCCGGCTTTCATTTCCATTGAAATGCATTAATGCCGGATCCGGCCCCAAGTGTTCTGGAAAAACTGATCCAGTTTTGTGGTCTGCGCATGCGCAGACCTTTAAAAATGTGAAAAAGATAAATACCGGATCCATTTTTCCAGATGACAACTGGAAAGACGGATCCGGTATTGCAATACATTTGTGAGATGGATCCGCATCCGCATCCGTCTACAAATGGCTGGATCTGCCTGCCGGAATCCAACGACGCTAGTGTGAAAGTACCCTAAGCCAGTTCTACATTACACCAGTTTGATAAGTGACCCCATATATACACATCTCCTTTGCTGGTCATTTAATGCCCTCAGTGGGCATGTGACTGTTGAGCCTGCACCTGGCAAGGACATGAGTCATGTCACTGGCACCGAGGGGCGCCAACCAGATGACTGGTGTTATTTCTTATGTGCCAGGGAAGATCTGCAGATATCTCCACAGGGCCTCATTCACCAGTGTGTGCAGTAGGTGTCCTTCAACTGCATGTAGTAGATGATCACCACATCTCTCCCCCATCAAGAATGTCTGGGACTGGATGGGGCAACGGACCTCCCATACACCAAAGCCAACAACCACCTTGCCTGAACTATGGGTCCAAGTTGAAAAAGCTTAGAAAGACCACAGGAGAACATCCAGCATCTGTATGACTGGCACCATGCCAGAGTGGCAACAAGGGGAGATGCCACCCAGTATTAAAGGGAACCTGTCATCAACTTTATGCTGACCCCACTGAGGGCAGCATAAAAGGTGTGTGCTAAGTCCACATCCGATCCGCAAAAGGATCGGATGTGGACTCATTAATTTCAATGGAGCCACAAAAGATGCGGTCAGCATACCGTGTGCTGTCCGCATCCGCACGCATCCGCCTTGTTGTTTCCCCCTCCTTCAGAGCACAGTGAGGTGACATTGGAGGGGTGAAGCCGGTTGCTCAGGTCTACACATTCACTCCCAGGTCCTTTTTTGGGGTCTCTGTTGAAAATCAAGCCGCCATCTCCATCTTCCAATCATGCTGCACCCTAATTAAAGCTCCACTAATTATTTGAATTCATTCTCGACATTCCCCAAGCTGCTGTTGTCTTACTGTGTGCAAATGTATGTGTGTCTCCTCATTCTATGTCGCCAAACGCATTCTGGTAATTTATATTTCATATTAATTACACCTATACTGTAAATGAAAGTGTAATTCTGTAGAAATACCGCAGAGGTGTGAGATATTGGTTTCCGTCACTTTGTATTGTTATAGGTGCTAGGGCTACGTGCTGAATTCGGTCACACACCATTAAAGAGGACCTCTCCCCCTCTCCTGACATGTCTGCTTAGTAACTACTTGCATCCCCCATGTAATAACAATCCTGGAGCCTCTTTTCTTATCACTATGACATGCCATTCCTTTATTATTCCTGCTAGAAGTTGAATGAATTACTAGCAATTTGAAGTGAAGCTCCAGATGGGTGTTACCAGTTAAGGGTGTGTCCCTGAGACAGACAGCACTGATTGGGTAGTGTCACACTAGGGTTGAGCGGTAAACCGGTGTCAGCGATATGGCGATATCGCTGTTTCCTAATAGCCGTGGTATTTTGTGACGTCATAGAAGCAGTCACATGTGCGCTGACAGCTTCTAAATCTTTGTCCGCCCGCCCCTGCATTAGTACTCACAACCACATTACTGCCCGCAGCGGCCGCCCCCGACTCCTAGTAGCTCCACATATTCATGTCTCTGTCCACCGACGTCTGAATCGGATAACGGCAGAGGCGAGCACAAACAGCCAGGTGGGAAAAGTCTCTCCAACTCCCACACACAGTTTGGCCTGTGAGGAGTGAGAGACAAGACCTTAAACATAGAATAGAACCAGCCCGGGTGTCATACATAAAGGAGCTATGTCTGCCTGCCTTCTGCGGCCTGGTCCTGCCTGCAGTCTGCACACTGATCTGTAATAGCAGGCATTAGGGAATAATGAGTCCTCCATACGTGAGCAACATGACATTATTATACTGAGGGGGGTCAAAACTTGTTCATACAGTGTAACGTCTCCTTGTGGCTGCCCCCGCCACAGTGTAACGTCTCCTTGTGGCTGCCCCCGCCACAGTGTAACGTCTCCTTGTGGCTGCCCCCGCCACAGTGTAACGTCTCCTTGTGGCTGCCCCCGCACAGTGTAACGTCTCCTTGCTGCCCCCCCCCCTTGGCTGCCCCCGCCACAGTGTAACGTCTCCTTGTGGCTGCCCCCGCCACAGTGTAACGTCTCCTTGTGGCTGCCCCCGCCACAGTGTAACGTCTCCTTGTGGCTGCCCCCGCCACAGTGTAACGTCTCCTTGTGGCTGCCCCCGCCACAGTGTAACGTCTCCTTGTGGCTGCCCCCGCCACAGTGTAACGTCTCCTTGTGGCTGCCCCCGCCACAGTGTAACGTCTCCTTGTGGCTGCCCCCGCCACAGTGTAACGTCTCCTTGTGGCTGCCCCCGCCACAGTGTAACGTCTCCTTGTGGCTGCCCCCGCCACAGTGTAACGTCTCCTTGTGGCTGCCCCCGCCACAGTGTAACGTCTCCTTGTGGCTGCCCCCGCCACAGTGTAACGTCTCCTTGTGGCTGCCCCCGCCACAGTGTAACGTCTCCTTGTGGCTGCCCCCGCCACAGTGTAACGTCTCCTTGTGGCTGCCCCCGCCACAGTGTAACGTCTCTCTTGTTGAGTTGCAATAAGACCACATAATCAGTAGAGCTGATGTTGCGATCATGTTGTGTGACCAAAGTCGGCATGTAGCCCTAGCCTTAAAGGGGTTTTCGTGGAGTTCAATATTGATGGCCTATCCTCAGGACAGGTTATCAAGCCTCCTTACAGTATACCAAGCACGTCCACTCAGTGGCATCCGCAAAATGATAGTACATATGCTATTCTTGTCTGCAATACGGACAAGGATAGGTCTGTACACGAGGCAGGTATCCATGTTTTGCAGATCCGCAATTTGTGAACTGCAAAACAGCCAATGGTATGTGCATGAGCCCTTAGGAAGAGGACGTAGTGCTCCGGCGGGGGTGCCGGGAGTAGGACCTCCACCGATCAGATACCGATGACCTGTCCTGATGATAGACCATCAATATTGAGCTCCCGGAAACCCCCTTTTAATAAAGCATTATAATTTGTTTGAATATAATCGGTAGAAATCGCGCAATCTTAACTGCTTCGCTGTTAATGCTGTGCCTCTTATTGACCTGTTCTATAGGCATGTTGATTGCTTTTCGTGCTGTCTGCCCCCTTGGGAGCCGCTCTCAGTTGCAGAAGACAGTCTCCCAGTTCCTCAGGTTTTCCACCACAGGAGTATGTATTGCTTTTCACATTCCAGTGGACTCTTTGCAGCATTGATTTTGGCTCAGATGGGGCCACATTATGCCGGGAGGTTATTTTTGGAACCACAAATGTATCCTCCATGAGCGTAACTTTCACATTTCTTTCTCTTGCTCGGAGATGTTGTTGTCTTGACTTGTGTTTTTTTCCATTCTTCTGACCTAATAATGAGAGTATTTGCTCCATACCCGCAGTGCCGGGGGGAGGATGTGGAATTTACTATTTGTTGATTACAAGAAATCGGGGATGTTTGTTTTAATCTAAATATACGAAACCACACACACATCATGGCCAAAGTCGTGTCGTGCGTAAAACTCAATAATCCATTCTGATGAACTGGAAAATGCTGGAGGAGAATCAGGAAAGGAAGAGATGGCTGCCACGGGCTGAACACACAGAGTCCTGCTGGCCATGGTCCTGGTGATTAGAAAATTACATAGGGGGAATTTATAATCCCCCCCCCCCCCCCCCGCATGTCAGTTTTCTCATTAAAAAAAAAACTTCTTAAAGGGCATCTGTCAGCAGATTTGTACCTATGAAACTGGCTGACCTGTTACATGTGCGCTTGGCAGCTGTAGACATCTGTGTTGGTCCCATGTTCATATGTGCCCGCATTGCTGAGAAAAATGAAGTTTTAATATATGCAAATGAGCCTCTAGGAGCAATGGGGGAGTTGCCATTACACCTAGAGGCTCTGCTCTCTGCAACTCCCGCACCCTCTGAACTTTGACAGGGCCAGACAATGAAAATATCCTAACGCCTGGCGTGAGGAATATGGGGAGATATAATTTGGTGCCTGCCAATTTACTGTCTAGGGTGATCCGGCATCTGGCAGAGGAAAAAGGTTTCACAGGTGGCAAAGCCTCAAAGTGATAACATTTCACACCTTCAGCAGCCGGACTGGAAGCAAGCTTCTCTGACAGAATGACCCCCTGCAAAGTAGCAATGCCATGTTTGGTCTCCAAGTTTACCAGGGACTCAGCTGGATCCATTGGCACCAGAACCGCCTCCCTATTACCTTCCAGTGAGGAGTTATGATCCTAATTGGGTTTTTGGAGTTTTAGCTACCATACCCAAGGGGAGGGAGAATAGGACCCTTCCAGGGGGTGGGAGAGGCGAGACCGACTAAGTGTTAATTGCCCATGCAGGGCATCTCTCCATTGTCTGTCTTCTGAAGGGAAGTCATGCCATGTATCGTGTTCGAAGAGACCAGGAAACTCCGCTGGCATCACTGCCTCCCATGTGACTGCAGCACCAACGCCTACACATCTATCCGCTAACTGACTTTCACATTATCTGCTAATTCTGACTGTACTGTCACCTGTGTTTGCATCTCTGACCCATATATCTCCTTTTTGTATATAGTGTTGTTGTCTATTGTGCCTTTTAAGGCGATTAAATATACAATTTCATCTTGGGTTGTTCTTTTATCTCGATTCCCGAACCCAAACGTCCGTGTCTCGGCTCGTTACATGCTTCCTGGGCTGGTTTCTGGCCCGATATAATCCTGTTAACGGATCAGGCTTATATCCAACGAGGAACTGGTGGCAGTGAGAGGGCTCTCTCAGCTTGTTAGGGTTGTGAGCGACTGTTGTGCCATGCTGGAGGTCCTGTGGGCCACCTCTCTCACTCCCTGGGGTTGTCTGGGTATAACTGTGCCAAGCTGACCTTACATACTCCAAGGGAGTGCGGAACTTCATATCTACCGCACTGCGTGATCCTGAGGTTGTAGTGACGTCAGGCGGTGCTGCGGGGTTCGGTTCGTCACACCTGGCCCCGTCAATCAAAGTGCAGAGGACATGGCAGTAGCAGAGCCTCTAGGTGTAATGGCAACGCCCCTGTTGCTCTTAGAGGCTCATTTGCATATAATAAAACATAATTTTTCTCAGTAATGCAGGCACATATCAACATGGGACCAACACAGATGTCTTCAGCTGCCAAGCGCACATGTAACAGGTCAGCCAGTTTTATAGGTACAAAACTGCTGATAGATGCCAGTTAAGTATTAAAACTATTCAAATATGGTACTGCTGTAATTGTATTGACCCAGAGAATGAAGGGAACAGGTCAGTTTTACTGTATGGGAAACAGTCTAAAATCAAAACCCATAAAACTGTGGTGGAATTGCATTTTTTATTTTTTTTTCCAATTTCTCCACATTTGGAAGCAGGAGGAGCAAGGGTGCACAAAATGGCTGGTTCCACCCTCAGTGCACTTAACTGCTCATTTGCATAGGGATTAAAAGTAATTCTTCTCCAGAATTAGTGAGAGGTATCAATCATTACATTTAGCTGAAGCTAGCGCTAAAAGGCGGGCTCAACAGTGAGACCCAAAGTACTGAACCACCATTTGTAACACTGGATACGGAGTCTAAAATACACATTATATATATATATATATATATATATATATATATTAAAGTTCACACTTCAGTTATTTGGTCAGTTATTTCCATCAGTGATTGTGAGCCAAAACCAGTTGCGGGTCAATGACACAGAACAGGTGCAAACCTTTCCATTAGACCTTATCTCTGAGTAGCTTCACTACTGGTTTTGGCTCACAGTAAGGGCTCATGCACACGACCGTATGGCTTTTTCTCCAGTTTTACAGTCTGTTTTTTACGGATCCGTTGTTCAGTTTTTTGTTTCCGTTGTGTTTAAGTTTCCGTTCCGTTTTTCTCTATGCCATATACATTATACAGCAATTACATAGAAAAAATTGGGCTGGGCATAACATTTTCAATAGATGGTTCTGCAAAAACGGAACGGATACAGAAGACATACGGATGCATTTCCATATGTGTTCCGTTTTTTTTTGCGGACCCATTGACTTGAATGGAGCCAAGCACCGTGATTTGCGGACAAGAATAGGACATGTTCTATCTTTTCACGGTACGGAAATACGGAAATGCTGAAACAGAATGTACACGGAGACACTTCAGTTTTATTTGCTGAACCATTGAAATGAATGGTTCAGTATATGTACCGCATACTGAACTAAGAAAATGGCCAGTATACTGAACGCAAATTACTGTCGTGTGCATGAGCCCTAACTGATGGAAATAACTGACCAAATAACTGAAGTGTGAACTCTGCCTAACACAATGGGTATTTTAAAGACTTGTTCCTTAAAGGGACTCTGTCACCACTTTCTAACCCCCACTTTTAGAACTATAGTTCTGTCCATGGAGCCCCTGTGATTTCAATGGTGTTGTTATATGCGAAATCCGCAGGATCGTTTTGATAAAAAAACCTTTTATCTAACCTGTCATTCATGAGGATAAGGTGCCCAGGGCGTTTCTCCCGGTCTGAACATGCCGCCAGCCGCCGCCGCCGTTGGTGCCCAGCTCCTCCTCTGCCTTGAATTTGCGCCGCCTGAATGTCAAGAAATACGCCTCCGGCTCTCCCTCAGTCCCCCCTCCTTCTTTTCTAAGATCCCGCGCGTGCAGCAGTGTTCGCGTTAGCGGGAGGTTGAGCGAAGTGCGCATGTGCATGCGCATGCGCACTTCGCTCAATGAGGCTGAATCGAAAAGTCCGCACGGGCGCATCAGGCACAGACCTGTGCGCACGCGCGAAATTTTAGAAAAGGAGGGGGGACTGAGGGAGAGCCGGAGGCGTATTTCTTCACATTCAGGCGGCGCTGAAAGGATCAGAGGAGGAGCTGGGCACCAACGGCGGCGGCGGCGGCATGTTCAGACCGGGAGAAACGCCCTGGGCACCTTATCCTCATGACTGACAGGTTAGATAAAAGTTTTTTTTATCAAAACGAGCCTGCGGATTTCGCATATAACAACACCATTGAAATCACAGGGGCTCCATGGACAGAACTATAGTTTTAAAAGTGGGGGTTAGAAAGTGGTGACAGAGTCCCTTTAAAGGGGTTATTTCCCTTTAGCAAATAGCGTTTATTATGTAGATTATGTTAATGCAATGCACTTACTAATGTATTGTTATTATCCATATTGCTTCCTTCGCTGGCTGGATTCATTTTTTCATCACATTATACACTGCTCGTTTCCATGGTCACGACCACCCTGCAATCCATCAGCAGTGGTCATGCTTGCACATCATAGAAAAAAAAAAAGCACCAGCCTATGTGAGCTCCCACAGTCCCAGCCACCAAATAGGCCAGCACTCTTCCTATAGTATGCAAGCACGACCACCACTGATGGATTTCAGGGTGGTCATAACCATGGAAACAAGCAGTGTATACTGTGATGGAAAAATGAGCAAGTCAGCAAAGGAGGCAATATGGACAATCACAATACATTAGTAGATGGCTTGTATTAACTTTCTCTACATAATGAATGCTATTTGCTGAAGTGAGACAACCCCTTTAAAGGGGTCTGGGACATTGATGGCATCTCTAGGGTTGGGTCCTACCTCTGGGACCCACTCAAAGTGAACAGAGCGCACACCACGTGGCATCCTCTCCATTCAGCGAACATGCTGTGCAATTTTTGAAACTCCCTTAGCAGTGTATGAGGGGTGGCCGTGCATGCTCAGCTTGCGCTCACGTCACTTCGGGGACCCTTTCTGGAGATAGGTGTGGGTCCCACTTCTGGGACCCACACCTATCTGACATTAATGGCATATACCATCCATGTCCAAGATGGGACAAACCTTTTTTTGTGTTCTTATCTGCATAATCAAGTCATTTTGTGACCCAGATTCAATCTTCCAAACCTAATCTGAAATTTTAGTAGTAGATTTTTTTTATTTTATTTTTTCCGCTGCACCCCTCAGTCAGTGCTGTACAGCTTATTGGCTAAAGCTCCAGACCACTGATGTCATTGCTGCCGTCATTGCTGCCGTCATTGCTACCTGCTGACAGTCTCGATGAGGTTTTTGTGCTGGGACTTAGGCAGAAAGCCCATTAATTGGTCGTTCCCACCTTAGAGCTTGGGGGGAGATGAGTGGGTGCCAGGTATTCTAAGGCTGCTATTAGGCCACATGCACACGACCATAGCAGGTCAGTGCCCATATTGCGGCCTGCAAACAGCAGCTCCGCGATATACGTGTGCGCACCGTATCACGGATACTGATCTATTCACTTGAATGGGTCCACAAACTGAAAGAGATAAGGTGCAGTGCAGAACGGAGGCACAGATCGGAAGAACTACGGAGTGCTTCTGTGGGTTTTCTGTCCATGCCTCCGGAAAGCAAAAAAGTAGTGAACGCTCTACCTTTTTGTGGTGCAGACCGTCGTATGCGGATCAAAACCTTATTCAAGTGAATGCGTCCGGTGTACACATGGTCGGTGCCCGTGCTTTGCATGAGGCCTTAATAAGGAAAAATCCAAACTGGCTGGATCTCGATGAGGAGAAAAAGCACCTTCCAAGAGCTGCTTTAAAGACCTCTCCCCCAAGCCAACCGGCACCCTACTGATGACTCTGAAGCAGTGCGGTCTACAGATGGGTGTCTCTGGTTTAGCGGATATCCCTATTCATGTCTCTGGGCTCTATAGGCAGTTGGACATTGTCTTACAGGATAGCTACCTGTAGGTGGCACTAGACACGTTTTCATTCTTCTGGAGGAGAACTGATTTACATAGTTTTCCCAGCAAGCATTGCGTGTGACGCCTGTAACTAGCCGGATCTCTGTAAGGAGGACCAGCACCTTCTCAGGGAGTTCTTTCCCCATGCACTGCTAAGATGGGTGTCCTCCTAGCTGTAGTGTCAGTAATTACTGTATACAAGTCTTGTGTTTGCCATTTGACTTTTATTTCATTTAAATTGACTACAAATGTTGTTGTTTTTTTCATTCTCAGATTATGTCTGTAAGACACAAAAACGCTAAACGCATTGAGGGGATTGATGGCAATGTATGGTAAGAAGCCCCTGGAAGCATAGAGACATTCATTGTGTCAAGATGTAACTAGCTTTACTGTCCGGTAAAATCCATTTGGTGAGGGTCTGTCTGTGGGAAACCATAGAGCGAGCTGGTGCTAACCGCCGGTGGAGTAGTGGCCATACATATACAGATGCAGCAATTGCTAACTTGACACTTAACATATTAAATGCACGGTTGCTACGGACTTTATAGGGGTTCTCCACCTTTTGTACAAATTTTGGATTCGTCCCCTCCACGCCGGATCTCTGGAAGGAAGCATACTTAATGGTGATTGATGTAAAAATGAAAATCGGACATCATGGAGTACATGGCAATACTTTTCTAACAAAGCCACAACTAGCCCTGTACCTCGCATGGATCCAGAGATCTCCCCATGTTTTGCTCCAATTGCCCTGCTAGATTCTCTTCAAGTTGGCATATCCTTTCTCAAGGAGCGTGTCTTTTTTGCTGTAGCTTTTTCCCTGTAACTGCCACAGCTTCTAACAGAACATATGTCTGGTGACAGTTGAGGGTTTAAACTGAGCACGTGCGACCACCTCAGTGAGGAGGACAACAAATAAGGAAAAAAACTATCCGCAGGTGGCGCTATACAGATACATTTTATGGAATAGCTCAGTGGCTATACTAGATTTTTAATTACATTCAATTACAAAACTATTCAGATCCAGGTGCCAGTTTGAAAGACAACCCCTTTAACTGCTACCCACGGCCCAGAGATCTGTCTGGCCCCTTTTTTTTTTTTTTTTTTTTTTTTGGTCAACTTCTGGCATGAACAGGGGTCAATTATGATGATCCCTAGGTAGCATGTGATCCACTGACATGTCGCTTGGGGGACAGGTCAAGCGCGTAATTTGGGGGACCCAAACATTTTTCAAAGAGTGAAGAACCCCTTTAACTTTACATTGTAATGACTTTGGTTGTGTTAAGTGTTATTTAATGTCTACCGCAACTGTATTTAACACATTAAGCATCACTGAACTTTCCATAGAGACATATCGAAGGTTTTGATTGGCGGCAGTCTGATTGCTGGGACCCCCACTGCAGGAAACGTCATCGACACGGACCCATAGACTTTCTATTGAGCCCGTTTCCTGTAATGAGGAGGGAGCGAGCTATGCTGTGTATTTGCAGTTGAATGGGTGGACGGCATCTATGGACACTTGCATGTACCTGCAGAAAGATTCTAGAAGTAGGAAAGGATTGCGCTCTCCTAAGGGGCAAAGTCTGTTTTCTATCTGAATACTGCCATCTGTTGGCAAAAAGAGATAATAGAAGTGAATAAAATGGATGCATGAAGATGTACCGTATAGTCGTTCAGCTGGCACTCCGATTCAGTGGTGTGGTGCTCGCGCCTAAGGAAGGTGTCCCCACCATCCAGGAAAGAAAGACCGCCACTCACTATGTTCTGTTGCAGTTCTTGGTTTACTGTCATAGATACTAGTACATGTGCCAGGTTTCAGCTCTAATATGAGCATTTTACAGGTTTGAAAAAGGCTTATTAGAGCCAAAACGCGTCACATGTCCTGGTGTCTGTGACCATAAACCAAGAAGAATTGCAGCAGGATATAGCGTGTGCCGTTTGTCGTCAGAGATCAGGGCTGCTTATTCTTTCAGTTTGGTCCCTTGAGATTCTTTGTACACTAATGGTCCCAAAATGAGTTTTCCAGGATTGTGGCCCTTTTTCATTAGTGGCATGTCACTGTCGCTTGGGGACATGTTACTGCTGAGGCCAGTCATTGGCTGCAGCAGCGCACGTTACCTCATCCATACCCCCAGCAGAAGTAAACAGGCTGGGGACCAGAAGATCACTGAACGGATCTACTGTGCCAGGAAAGAGCGGCGGGAAGCAGGCGAATATGATTATTATTTTTTTTAATTGGGTATCACACGCCATGGGGGCCATAATCCTGGAAAACCCCTTTAAAGGGGTCGTAGAAAGGGTGCAGAGTGGGTTTTAAAAATTGAAGAAGCGATTCTTGCCTCAACAATCCCCCTCACTACTCCTGTTCTGATGGTCCCCAACGCATAGTAAGGAATTACTTAAAGGGGTCATCCCAGCCTGGAAATGCCCCCCCCCCCCCCCCACCCATATGCCTGGGCCCCTTACACTGCTTCTACTTACCTGGCTCCACGTGCTGCTCCTGGTCCCTGCACGGCCGCCGCTGTGGACGAAAACATTCGGGGGTGGGGGGCAGCCAATGGCAAGTGGTGAGGGGGATGAGCCTCCTTAGCGTCGCCTCCGATGCTAGGAAGGCTCGTCACCGCCTGCCAATGTTTTCATCTACGCACGGGGAGAGGCAGCAGCGGCCGTGCAGGGACCAGGAGTGGCATGTGGAATGAGGTAAGTAGAATCAGTGTGAGGGGCCCAGGCATATGGGGGGGAATTTCCAGGCTCTGATAACCCCTTTAATGATTGGGGTTGGTTATGTTAATATTTCCTGTTTTGTGCTGTCTATGCTACTAATCCTTCCTCTGTTCTACATACCGCTAACCATTATATACGTAAAATCCATGCTCCTGTACAGGGTGGAATTCACTGCGCTGGCTGCAGATCCTTCAGTAGTCAATCTTGGTCAGGGATTACCGGATATATCTCCTCCTTCCTATGTGAAAGAAGGTCTCGCTAAAGCGGCATCTGTGGATAGACTGAATCAGTACACGCGGGGCTTTGTGAGTAAGACGTTTGCCTTCTATATGAATATGTTGACAAGTAAATATGTCTTGGCTATTGATTTCCTACAGAGCAAATACTGTATGTGGTCATAGGTTAACTGTACTTCCAGGTAAATAATATGCTGCTGGGGTCCTCGAGGTCCACATTCCTGGATCTGCTGTAGGGTGAAGGCCAAGGGGTCCTCAAGGTCCACGTTCCTGGAACTGCTGTAGGGTGAAGGTCCACGGCACGAAAAATAAAAGAGGGGCAACACCAATGTGTGACGCAGCATTTTTTTCTTTTTTTTTTAATAGTAATGGTGGATTCACATTACATTTTTTCAATCCGTTTAATGGGAAAAAAAAGGATACAAAAGCGCAGCACGCCATGCTTTTGTATCCTGCAGGTTCCAGTAAAAAAATTCATCCTTTTTTTTTATTTATTTCTTTCTCAATGGAACTCTATGGTGTCGGATGCCACTGGCGTCAGTCTGAGGTATCTGTTAGCATATAAGTTTTTTGTGTTTGTTAAACGGATGGCAAAAACGTGATGTGAACTCTCCCTAAGCCACCCTTGTAATTCCACCCATTCCCCCCCCCCCTTCCCCACCCCCCATATAGTAATGGTGGTACACAGTAAGGCTGGTATTAGACCAGCAGATTAGGCTAATGATTTTCTAGAGGGAAGTTATTCTTCTTGGCAATTTCCTGCTTGTCAGGGGAAGAGACCGCTGCTATGACACGCAGCAATCTCCTCCACAGTATGGGGAGGAGCGACCTGCCAATGCCATCGATTGTCCCCATACAGAATCATTATTTGCTGGCAACAGACTGGGATTAGACCGCACAATCTGCTGCCAGCAAACAATGATTTTTAGCGTTTGCTCGTTTATTGGGTAATTAGCGGCAGTATTATACACGTAGATCATCAGTAACAATGATAAATGTCCCCTTAGTTTTGCCTCACAATAATAATGCACTTTAGTGCCTCTCCATAGCCCTCCTTTTGCCCCCCACACAGCAGGGTGATCCCTTAGTGCCCCCACACAGTATGGTGCTTCTTTAGTGCCTCTGCCAGGGGTAGACTGGGAACTTACAGTGGCCCTGAAAAAATCCTAAAAGTGGCCCTATGTTGTAGACCGGTCCAAATTGACAGAAGGCGGGGCCAACACAAGTAGGCAAGGACAATAGACTTGTTGGGGCGGGGGGGGGGGGGGGGGGCAGCAATACCGTAGTGCAGCACAATAGTGCCCCAGCAGAAGCAAATACTGCCGCCCCTGCTGTATTCAACTTCATTACTGCCCTGAGGATGGAGGTATAGTTGAATTCAGGAGGTCACCTCGTCAGGTGTATAAGTACCTGATGCTCCTAGCATTAATTAATGCTGAGCGCATCAGATCCTTATTTACTCAGCTGGTGGGGGTGAGGAGGGATTGGGCATCGGCCCACCCGGAAATTTCTCTGTAAGGTGTATGCCAGTCCGCCCATGGCCTCAGGCACAGTATGATGGCCCCTTAGTTCCTCCCCACATAGTATGATGCCTCCGCCTAGTGATGCCCCCTTATTGCCTCCAATTTAAATACCTACCCCACATTCCCCCGACGAACAGAGTGGAGCTGGTCTGCTCTGTGCTGCGATGTAGTGACATCACGCCTGCTTGTGCTGAACCATGGATGGCAAGAAAACGGTGAAGCAGGGGTCAATAGTGGTCCACATATCTCCCAACTTTTAAAAAGTTCAAGGAGGGATAACATCAATGGCACGTGTATCGTGTCATGGCACTGAACCACGCCTCTAGCTCTGCTCAATCCGGCCCAATCCCATTAGTACCCACCCACCGCCACAGGGAATGCCCCCTTACAATAGTGAATCTCATCATGATTGTGGTGACGTCATTGAACCTTCTGAGCCAAAGCACGAGAACACACAAGCCGAGGAAGACTGACCATTCTCCGGCCTGTGCACTCAGCAGCCATAATGACATCCCTTCATGGCGCCTGCTCCTCGGGAGTGGTGCGGCTGGTGAATGTTTGTTTTTTTTTTTGTTTTTTTTTTTATACCCCTATAGTGAAGGTTTTCTTAAGCTGTTTTTGAAGCCAAAATCAGGAGTGGATAAAAAAAAAAACGAAGAATAATAAAAAAATTGTAATATCTGCCCTTAAAGGAAATGTCACCAACATTTTTTTTCTGCCAGTTAAAACCAGATAGTGACACATCTATTCTTTTAATCGGTTTTTATTTTCTGATTACAGTTTTTTTTATTCTGTTTCCTGAACATGATTATGGGGAGGCCACCTGTTCTTAACAGCATTTAGAAAGCATTAATAACATTGCTTTACGGCAGCCCCATGGGCCATAGACACAGTGGTCTGGAAGGGGCCTCATTGACTTCTATTTAGGAGTTTTCTAGGCATGTTCTGTGCCCTGTGCAGAGATCATTGTACAAGGAAAGAATAGAGAAAATGTGACAATCGCCAACTGTGAATGGTGGATCCTGTCTTATCTTTCATTCTTATCCTGCCTGTAATGATATCTCCTCTATGTATAGATAAGCAGGTAACTGCAGTAAAGTGATCTGTACAGACCAAGTAGTGGCAACTCTTAAGGCTACTTTCACACTCGTGTTTTGTGCGGATCCGTCATGGACGGATCCGTTCAGATGATACAACCGTCTGCATCCGTTTAGAACTGATCCGTTTGTATTATCTTTAACATAGCCAAGACGGATCCTTCTTGAACTCCATTGAAAGTCTGGTCCGTTTTCTGTTGTGCCTGATTGTGTCAGTTTGGCTCAGTTTCATGAGACTGACACCAAAACGCTACAAGCAGCGTTTTGTTGTCCGTCTCCAAAGCGGAATGGAGACTGAACTGATGCATTCTGAGCGGATCCTTTTCCATTCAGAATGCATTAGAATGCAAACTGATCCGTTTTGGACCGCGTGTGAGAGCCCTGAACGGATCTCAAACAGAAAGCCAAAACGTCAGTGTGAAAGGAGACTTATTAAACTTAGTGACCAGTGCGAAAACTGCAGGATTTTACGTGTTTTGTTCAAATATAGATATTGACATGGAACATAAAAAATGGCATCACCAAAAATGTGATTTAACTAATAGGTCATTTTCTGATGACACATTCCCTTTAATACTTTGTCTCCTTTTATTATCCACTCCTGATTTTGGCTTCAAAAACTGCAGCAAAAAGTCTGTTGTAGCACCCTAAACGTGCTCCAAGAAGGTATCTTGCTGAAGTATGATGATGCACATCTGTATAAATGATTTTATTTGTATTCTTTCAGGGTCACCCGCTGCTGGTAGATGCTCTTTCTCAAGTTTATGGCAAAGTCACAGGCAGGCAGATCAATCCAAACAAAGATATCCTGGTGACCGTAGGAGCGTATGGTTCTCTCTTCAGTACCATCCAGGGCCTGGTTGAAGAAGGTGATGAGGTGAGCTTGCTGCATTCGTTCCTCTTCTCTTCCTTGTCATATAGCGTTCTTCTAGGTTAGCTGGATATTCCTGGATAGTACCGCTAAGGGTCCATTCACACGTCCGTAGTGTATTGCGGATCAGCAATACACCCGGCCAGCACCCCCATAGAACTGCCTATTCTTGTCCGCAATTGTGGACAAGAATAGGACATGTTCTATATTTTTTTCCCCCGGAGCTGCAGACTGGAAGATCGGGGGCGCGCTCCGGAAATGCGGATGTGGACAGCACACTGTGTGCTGTCTGCATCCATTCCTGCCCCATAGAGAATGAATGGGTCTTGCGGAACGGGTGCGGACACCTTCATGGATGTGTGAATGGACCCCTAGTCTAATGGTCGAGTGAGAAGGTAAGTGCCCAGCTTGGTAAGAATAGCAGGTTTAGTGCATGCTGAGAAGAGAGAAATCCCGGCAGACGTAGCCTACTTCAAGGTTTATACTTTTATTGCATCATACATGCAGTGCATTAAGTGTGGATACAGGACGCGTTTCGGCTAGTGAGTGGTCAGACCAGTTGGCGAAGGCTCACTAGCCGAAACGCGTCCTGTATCCACACTATATGCACTGCATGTATGATGCAATAAAAGTATAAACCTTGAAGTAGGCTACGTCTGCCGGGATTTCTATCTACCTGATTGTTGGGATTTATCCCTTCCCGCTGTAGCACTTCTACGGACCAGGTGCTGGCTCGGTTGCTATTTTTGGGGGGTTTCAGACCTTGCTCTTCACAGGACGTGGCATAGATTATTTAGTTCTGTAAATCTACACCACCTCACTTGCTGGTGTAGCTATGCGCTTTGGCACCAGATACAGGGTGCGCAGAAGATGCTGAAGGCGAGCTCCGCCGTGTCCGTGTGCTGTACACACTGTACTGGATATGGCACGAAATATTTTTCATCTCTTTTTCATAATTTGTAAACAGGTGATAATCATTGAGCCATTTTATGACTGTTATGAACCCATGGTAAAGATGGCCGGAGCCACCCCTGTCTACATCCCACTAAGATACGTAAGTAACATGTCACCCCGTGCTGCGTATATAGAATCCTTCTCTAATCCCGCTCTAGAACACCTTTAAGTCAGTGCGGATCTTCATGCTCATGCTCCTTGGTGATTAAAGGGGTTGTCCAAGTTATATTTATTGATGACCTATCCTCAGGATAGGTCATCAATATCAGATCGGCGGGGGTCCGACACCCGGCACCCTTGCCGATCAGCTGTTTGAAGAGAAGGCGCGCCCCATGCCAGCGCAGCCTCCTCTTTACTGTTTACCTTCTCGCCATTGCATCTGCAGCGGTGAGCCGGTGTAATTACACTTGTATAGGAGCCATCCGTACCATTGAAATGAATGGGACGGCTTCAAACAGCTGATCGGCGGGGATGCCGGGTGTCAGACCCTAGCCGATCTGATATTGATGATAGGTCATCAATAAATATAACTTGGACAACCCCTTTAAGAATAAATGCACATGTTCAGGATTTATGTGTAGAGAATCCACACTGAAATGCGCAGGTGTTTGCAGGGAAACCCGTGCGGACAATCCACATCAACTGGTGCAGATTTTACTCTCCCCATTGATGTGAATGGAGAAAATCCGGTCAGTAAAAATTAAAATAAATTGACCTGCTGCGGATTTAAAAATCCACACCGCAGGTCAAAATCCACATGAAAAAAATCTGCATTGTGTACATGAGAATTTCAAGCTCTCTTATAATACAATATGTATGAGCTACGGAGCGGATTTTCCGGACGCAATCCTGATCGTGTGCATTTAGCCTTAAAGTGGTATTCCCATCTGAGACAATGGGGGCATAACGCTAGGATATGGCCCCATTGTCTGATAGGTGTGGGTCCCACTTCTGGGATCTGCACCTACACCGAGAACGGAGCCACGAAAGTTGTGTAGGGCGCACTGCGCATGCGCAGCCGCCCTCCATTCATTTCTATGGGGCTGCCGAAAATAGCTGAGCTCAGATATTTCCGTCGGCCCCATGGAAATAAATGGGAGCGGCGATATGCCCCCATTGTCTCAGGTGGGAATACTCCTTTTAAGGGGTTGTCTCATCTCACCGTTACTAAGGCAAGATGAGACACAGTGCAGACCACCTCCTGGCCGTGAAACAGCGGAGCGCTCCGGGACTTTCTGTTTCGGTAGCTATTGTTGCCGTGCATGAGAGCTATGGAAACAACGTAGCACAATACGCTGTTCTTTTTTTGATTTGGGCAAACAGCAGAGCTTGTTGTGCTACACTGTTCCGTAGCTCTCATGCACAGCAACGTTAGCTACTGAAACAGGTTTCCCGGCCGGGAGGTGGTCGGGATTGTGTCTCCTCTCTCCTTAGTAAGACCTCATGCACACGACCGTTTTTGTGGTCCGCATCCGAGCCGCATTTTTTTGCAGGTCAGGTGTGGACCCATTCACTTCAATGGGGCCGCCAAAGATGCGGACAGCACTCCGTATGCTGTCCGCATCCGTTGCACCGTTCCGTGGCCCCGCAAAAAAAATATAGCATGCCCTATTCTTGTCCATTTTGCGGACAAGAATGGGCATTTCTACAATGGGCCGCCCGTTCTGCAAATTGCGGAAGGCACACGGACGGCTTCCTTTTTTTTATGGATCCGCGGTTTGCGGACCGCCAAAAACTGCACAGTCGTGTGTATGAGGCCTAACAGCGAGATGAGACAACCCCTTTAAGGGTGCGGCTGATCTTCAGTAGGAAGTTGTGATGATATGTAGACTTGACCTTGTAAATTGCTGACATTTTTTATCTAAAACTAAAATAATATTACTTTTAAAGGGGTGAAAAAAAGCTAAATGTTATGAGGTCTGACAATAAGGGCCCTTGCACATGACCGTATGCCCTCCGAGACATACAGTCCGTGAATGGGCCGTATGTCCCGGAGCGGCATTGATCGTGTGCAGGGGAGCGCACAGCATCATAGATGAAAATGATGCTGTGCACGTCGGTCTGCCCATGGGACTATTGTCCTGCGCTCATATGATCTTGTGAGTGCAGGATTATAGTCCTGCGGGCAGCCCGAAGTGCACAGCATCATTGTAACCTATGATGCTGTGCGCTCCCGTGCGCACGATCAATGCCGCTCCGGGACATATGGCCCGCTCACGGAACGTATGTCTCGGAGGGCATACGGTCATGTGCAAGGGCCCTAAAGCTCACAGACTTCCCACCGCGAGCTTGTCGGAGCAGCGCTATACGGAAACTGGAGTATGGTTTCATGATCTTATCATATCAGTGTTTTACAGTTGTGTTTTTGTAGACGCACAACAATCTCATTCTGATTGGCGACCAGCGCGTGTTTCTTTATCCCGTCCTAAGAACGTCGGAACTTGAATTAGGGCGACAAACAGTGATGAGATTTCTTGGCAAGAATGGAAGAGAAATTGGAGTGTTGTTGTTGCAGGTTTATGGGGATAATGCCATAAAGAAAACAGCGGTTTACAATTCGATTTAAAGGGGTTCTCCAGGTGTGGCCTTCTCCCTGGTCACCAAGCACATTGTATAGTGGCTGTGCTTGGTATCACATTCACTTCTATGTGACCGATCAACGTAACGTCACTGCCTAGGGAAAGCTGAGAGAAGGGGGCGGAGCTACCGCAAGGGCCGGATGCCTTCTCAAACAGCTGATAGGCGGTGGTCACAGGTTTTGGACCCCCACCGATCAGATACTGATGACCTATCCAGAGGATGTCATCAGTATAAACAAATCTCGGAAAATGTTTTTCTAAGGGCAGAGAAAGCGTCGCTGAAGAAGAGAGATCGGGACCTAAAAAGAAGTGGCACGGAAGGGCACAATGGAGGACTGCCGAATCTCCCCGACCACGAAAGTTCCCCCAGTTCAACTCAAAAGTCAAAATAATGTTGGTATCTTTCTTTGACATTAGAGGGATTTTTCACTAGGAATTTGTACCAACTTGACAAACCGTCAACCAAGCAGAAAGGACGCAGCCCCAGAACACCCACCACCTGTAATAGGGAGAGAGCTGTAGCAGGAAGGACACCCCCTCTGAGCTGTGACAGGGAGAGAGCTGCAGTGGAAAGGACATGCCCCTAAGGCTACATGCACACGGCCGTTGTGTGTGTTGCGGTCCGCAAATCGCGGATCTTCAAAACACGGATGGCGTCTGTGTGCGTTCTGCAATTTGCGGAACGGCACGGACAGCCTTTAATATAACTGTCTATTCTTGTCCGCAAAGCGCGGACAACAATAGGACACGTTATATATTTTTTTTGCGGGGCCACGGAACGGAGCAACGGATGCGGACAGCACATGGAGTGCTGTCCGCAGCTTTTGCGGCGCCATTGAAGTGAATAGGTCCGGATCCGAGCCGCCAAAACTGCGGCTCGGATGCGGACCAAAACAATGGCCGTGTGCATGAGGCCTAAGAAAGGACATGCTAGCCGAGCTGCTAGCCTGGAATAGTTCTAGCAGAGCGATTTGGAGCAACGAATGGTGAGTAGTGTTGAGCGAACTTGTGTTTCAAGTTCGGCGTCTAAAGTTTGGGTTCGGGTTATTGAAGAATCGCGTTATGGATTCCGCTACCACGGACCATAACTGAATTTAGAATCATAACCCGATTCTCCAATAACCTGAACCCGAACTTTAGACGCCGAACTTAAAACACAAGTTCGCTCAACACTGGTGAGATCTCTGGATTCATGTGAGGTACGGGGCTGGTTCTAGCTTTGTTAGAGAAAGATTGTCATGTACTGGATTATGTATGATTTTCATTTTTTTTACATTAATCATGGGAATTTTTGTATTTTTTATTTTTTTTAAGAACCAGTTTTAGAAAATGTTCCAAAGAACGGTTTATATGCAAAAATATATATATTTCGCAAATTAGAAGAATAAAGGGCAAAGTACCGTAAAATGCAACAAAAGCACTACGATGATGCGCATGATTACCGCCTTGTACAGAGGGTCTCGTGCATGCTTGGACACTGCTCCGTACATTGCCTAACGCTTCCCCCAGCGTGATCAGTTACTGATCAGAGTCCTATGTTGCAGTGGTTTGTGGGGGTCCCACTGGTGAGCCCTCGCCCATCTCCTACCAGTAACCCTTATTTGTCTTTCACCTTTCTGATCTGTTATTGATGTTCTATGTATTTGGAACTCGCAGAAGGAAAGCGGCAAAGCCGCTGTGTCAAGTGGTGACTGGGCGCTGGATCCCGAAGAACTGGCCAGCAAATTCAGTCCTAGAACTAAGGCTATCATCTTGAACACTCCACACAACCCTATAGGAAAGGTAAGAACGATTCTGCGTTGTTTTCAGTGTTTGCCATTTCCTGGTGAGCACTGTGCCAATTCACCTGACAGGTTTGAGGCATCCTGGTTGCTAGGAACACAGTCTGACAACTACAGTCCTGGTCAGGCAGCAGTCCCCTAGCAACCAGGCTCAGCTCAATATCAATTCAGCCTTGAGCAGAAGACCTCAGTAACCTAAGGTATGGAAAGGATTGCATAACATAATCTATACGGACGTACAGATAGTGTGCTGTGTAAGGGCAGAAGGCACACTGAATGCAAAATGGCTTGTCAAGATGACAATACACTGTAGTTGCAGAAAAGGCCTATCATTTTAAAGGGGTTGTCCCACGAAAAACATTTTGCCGTTTTCAAACCAGCACTTGGATCTGAATACTTTTGTAATTGCATATAATTAAAAATTTTGAATAGCCTCTGAGTTATTGAATTTTTATTTTTTGCTGATTCTCTGTCCACCTCACTGTGGTGGACACACATGCCCAGTTGCATCCTTCAGCCACCTCCTGCGCTGTGATAGGGGGAGAGCTGAAGCAGAATGGACACGCCCCCTGAGCTGTCAGCTTGGTATAAATCTAGCAGAGCAATGAATGAGGAGATCTCTGGATCCATATGAGGTACAGGGCTGGTTCTAGCTTTGTTAGAAAGAGATTGTAATGTCCTATATGATGTCTGGTTTTAATTTTTTACATTATCATGGGATAACCCCTTTAATAATACTTACTCTAAACAGAATCTGAAGTTCATCTGAATGCTGCGATGGTCAGTAAAATATGAGTAAAATGTCGGTGCTGCTGCTTTCTAGGTGTACAATAGAGAAGAACTGCAGATCATTGCTGACCTGTGTATAAAACATGACGTGCTCTGCGTCAGTGATGAGGTTTACGAATGGATGGTGTACGCCGGAAACAAACACATAAAAATAGGTAAAGTATTTCTGTATCGATTATAATAATGTTTCTCCAAATTCTAGTACAAAAAATGTGGAGCTGGATCCATACTTTCATGGATACCAATGGTGCCCACTAACCCCTTGACTTATATAGGGCCTGCCTGCATGGGTGGAGGTCAACATGCAGAAGATCCGCTTGAATTTATGCGTGGATTTATGTGCGTTTCTGCACCCAAAACAGCACCAAAAAACACAATTACTAATAGGTTTTTGGGGCGGATTTGCCACAAGTCTAACTTTTTATTACAAAAGGATGGAATCCGGAGTAAAACCACAAACATAATTGATATTCTGCAGATTTCTATATCGAAAAACATAAGCAAAGTGTATAATCTGGTCAAGGGTGGACTGGCTACAGAGAAATGTCCTAGTGGACCAATGTCCAGGGGTCCACCCAAGCCCTCCTCACAGCTGCCGACTGGGTATGTAATGATCTTATGCTCTAGGCCAGGCATGTCCAAACTGCGGTCCTCCAGCTGTTGCAAAACTACAACTCCCAGCATGCCCTAATAGCTGTAAGCTATCCAGGCATGCTGGGAGTTGTAGTTTTGCAACAGCTGGAGGACCGCACTTTGGACATGCCTGCTCTAGGCATTAAAGGGAACCTGTCATCAACTTTGTGCTGCCCATACTAGCGGCAGAATAAAGCAGAGACTGGTGAGTTGATTTCAGGGGTCTGTCATTTAAAAGTTAAAATTAAGGTATTGCTGAGAACCAACATCACAATCATGGCAGACTGGGCCTGGAAAAGAGTCCCGGCCACCTGAGAAGAGTCATTGTTGTTCATGAATTCCTGCTCTCCTGCCCACCTGCTGATGACTGACAGTCTTCTACCTAGTTTTCTCCCTTTCTCTCTAGGAGAGAACTGCCAATCATCAGCAGATGGACGGAGAGTGCAGGGGATTATGAATAACCAGGACTCTTCTCAGGTAGATTTGATTCTTTTGAAGGCCTGGGCTGCAATGATTATGAGGCTGGTTCTCCGCAACCACTTACTTTTAGCTCATGAGTGACACACCGCTGACATCAGCATTTCTGTCACTATATTTTATGCTGCCCTCAGTGGGATTAGCATAAAGTTGATGACGGGTTCCCTTTAAAGGGAACCTGTCAACTGCAAAATGCACCAGCATTACCTTACAGATGTTCTCCTCATGTTTCTAAGGATGTGCTTGTCTTGGATGCCCGATGCAGCTGATTGCAAAAAAGAAGATTTTTATTCCCCTGGCGGCCATATGTAAATGAGGTTCTTGAAGTCAAGGGGGCAGTGGTTTTCTCGCTTCAAGTCAAACTCGCCGCACCCTTTCCTGCCCCTTAGCATTTGATTGACAGCCTTCTGTATAATTTCATGTGCGATTCCAGCCACACATTTAGTGCTGTAATATCGGATTTCTGGCGCCCGCGCATTGTTTCTCACTGCAGCGTACTTGTACGTGAGCCTGCGCCAGATACACGGCAATGTTCTGTGGCACCCTCTCGCGCGTGAGCCTGCTCATTGACCCGCTGAAGACAAGTACACTGCAGCGGGGGAACAATGCCTAGACAGCGGAAACGCGATCATATGGTGCATGCGTGAGATGTGAGACTGGAATCGCCCATGAGATGATACAAAAGGCCGTTGATCAAATGCTAAGAGGCAGGAAGAGGGTGCGGACAGAACCTCCTTTACATATGACCTGCAGGGGGGAAAAAAAACTTTTTTTTTTTCTGCAATTGGGTGCATCGGACATCCAAGACAAGTACTTCTTTAGAAATATGAGGAGAACATCTGTAAGGTAATGCTGGCGGTTTAAGGTGCATTTGTAGCTGACAGGTTCCTTTTAATCAATACTAGGAGCATCAGGTGCCTGGCCAACAGCCGCAGGTGCCCTCTTGAACTCAACTGTATCCCCGTCCTTGGGACGGTAATACAGTTGAATACTGTGGTGAAGGTGGCAGTATTTTGTGCTGCACTACATTATTGCTTGTGTTGGCCCTGCTTTCTGTCAGTTTGGAACCACCTACAACATGGGGCCTCTTTTAGTTTAGTTTTTTTTCCAGGGCCACTTTACCTTCCCAGTCCGCCCATGTTGCTGGTATGGTACAGCACTGCATCTTTTCTGCACGGGAATCCTCGTGGAGAACCCACATGTATTTCGCTACCTGTGCAGGTACCCTAAGGGAGATGTCCACTCACTCATTGCTTCTCTGTACATATCTAGTGCCGCTGTGTTGGGACATAAGTAACTCAAGGAGGACATCAGCCCTGCCTGTTTCTACAGACCTACATATTAGGCTAGGGTGACACGGCAGGATGTGTTACGCAACTTGAATATAGCTGTGTTGCTCTGAGAAATAGCTTCTAATGATTGTCAACGGGGTTGAATTTCGACATGCAAATTCCTGCGACCGCAACACATCGGTCACAAATAATCCAACACTTGGATTTTTTATCACAAGTGACGCACAATCATAGACCACCAAGCAAGTCACGTACGGCTGCAGCTTGCCTGCGACTTTTCTACAGTTTTGTATGTGCGCATATACACTGCAGTCAAAGCACATGTGAACTTTCTTTTCTATGGTTTTCTATGATATTTTTTTATTTTTTTATAGCCACGTTGCCAGGTATGTGGGATAGAACAATAACAATTGGAAGTGCAGGGAAGGCATACAGCGTAACAGGATGGAAGGTAAGCATTGTCAGGATGTCTCTTTACTGTAAGTCTGTCAGCATACTTTATTTTCAGAATTGTTATTGCTTTGCCCCCAAAATTACATTCTAAAAGGTTAAAGTCCAACAAAACCACCAGAGGGTCTTAAGAGAAGGGGCCTAATTGGCATAGGGAGTCTTATAGGTCATGCAATGGTCCTCTTGGAAAAAGGTATGCAACTTGGATCTCTTTCCAAAAAGAAAAGAAAGCTCAACATTTGACCTAAACGAGCCTTGAGACATAAATTAGGATTATAAGCTAAGACAGTACCTCATCTGCAGACAGCTGTTTCAGGGTGAGTTCCCTTATCAGAAACGGCTGTCTACAGATGAAGTACTGGCTTAGCCATAATCCTAAATTATATCTCAAGGTCTGTTTAAAAGGTTGAACATTGGTAGCACTAGAGGCTCAGCTTTCTTTCCTTTTTGGAAAGAGAGCTAATGTTCATATTTCCCCCCCCCCCCTCAGAGATGCTTTGTATGATCTATAGGACTACTTACACCGACTAGGTAACAGATTTATCTTCTGGCCATTTCTGCATAATGAAGAGAAATAACTTTGTGAGTAAGTAGTCTTGAGGGTGGAGCTGTTCTCCTGAGACCAGGTACATCCTCCCAGGTCTCTTAAAGTGGCATGAGCTGTTGACGGTGAGGCCAGTACACCCTGCTTCAATGCCTGTGCCCCAAATAGGACTTTAGGAGGCATTTGATGACATTCCCAGTTTTTTGGGACATGATTCATGCCTGGATGGGAACCAGCCCTGACGACTCCAGAATGGTTGGTGGTGGATCGGGGGCGGAGGTTCGGGGCTAAATCGTGATAACCGGTTCCCTTTAAAGATAAATAGGAAAACCTGTAAAATTTAACGTAGTTTCCAGTTCTAAGCAGTACTTGACAGACCAGAAGGAGATCTGATGAAAGCTGACCAAAGCTATCTTTACATCTGCATTGTGGCTTCAGTTTATAAGTCCTCTTTCCCACAGGCGTAGGCGCCCCGTTGCCGGATTGCGGATCCGCAATACACGGGCGCCGTTCCGTTGGCATTCCGCATCACGGATGCGGACCCATTCACTTCAATGGGTCCGGAGATGCGTAATGGTGCGGAACGGAACCACGGAACGGAACCCTATGGAAGCACTACGGAGTGCTTCCGTGGGGTTTCGTCTTTCGTCCCGTACTTCCGTTCCGCAAAAAGATAGAACATGTCCTATCTTTTTGCGGAATGGCCGGATCGTGGACCCATTCAAGTGAATGGGTCCGCGATCCGCTGCGGCTGCCCCACGGACTGTGCTCGTGCATTGCGGCCCGCATTTTGCGGGCTGCAGCACGACCACAGGGCACACGCCTGTGGGAAAGAGGCCTAACGCTATGACGGATCCATCACATGAAGGATACCAGCGGTGCCTGACAGACCCATAGACTTATAGTTGGGTCCATCAGGTCCCGTCAGTGTCTGTTCATTTATTGGAAAGATAGCGCTGCATGTTGCACTATTTTGTGGTCAAATTCAGCCTAATTCAGTTTTGAAGAGACGGGAACACAGGGTAGTATGGAAACCTGAGCTTTAGTATGGTAATGATATTAGAAATCATGAAAGTGAAGGAGATGTTTGTGACCTGAAGTATAGATGGAGAAGAAACTAAAGAATCCAAGATACATGAGAGGAGATAGTATAGGAGAGGTATTAGAAATAGAGCGATGGTGGTGGAGCAGCATAGTTCAAGTATTTTATCCCATATTCATTGTAGGCTGGGTTCTCCTTAAAGAGACCAGTCCTGTATGGAAACTTATTGGCAATGCTCCATGGGAAAGAAATATGCAAAGAGGCATCTCCCAAGAAAAGGAACCATCTCGCCAGCGCCACCTCTTGGAAGTGACACCCTATGAGCAGGGCCGGTTTTAGACAAAATGTGGCCCTGGGCAAAATCAAAGGCCGGGGCCCACATCTAGTAATAATGTGCTAAAATCACAGTCCGACACCCCCGCCGATCAGCTGTTTGAGGAGACGGCGTGTGCTGTTCAATGCTGCTGTCCCATAGACATACAGCAGCAGAGCAGGAAGAGAGGAGGGAGACGGCTATATATATATATATATATATATATATATATATATATATATATATATATATATATATATATATATATATATATATATAAAGAATTCCGCAGCACATCCACGTAGTAAAGAAAATGAAAAAACTTTATTCACCAAGCAATTTAACTATGGATTGTTCAATTATGAGATTGTGCTTAAATAGGCATAGAGCACTGCCCACTATGTCACTGCTTGAGGAAAATCCCATTGAGAGGATTGAAACGTCGGCATGCTTGGTGAATAAAGTTTTTTCATTTTCTTTACTACGTGGATGTGCTGCGGAATTCTTTTATTTTATATCGTTGGAGGTGGATCGTTTATATCGTTGGAGGTGGATCGCCTATATCGTTGGAGGTGTCCGAGTATACTACACAGACAGTGGTGCTGCCCACATTCCTTTTTTATATATATATATATATATATATATATATAATGTTCCACCATAGTGCCAGTATGTATATAATGCTCCTCCATTCCTCCCCAGTAGTGCCAAGTATATATAATGATATCCTTTCCCTTTCCCTGGTGCCCCCAGCAGTGTGGTCATTTAGTATGAGTGTTACCTGTGGCTTGTGTTGCTGTGTCCTGATGCATGCCGTCCCAATGACATCACTACTCCTGCTCCGGGTCTCACGCGATGACATCATGCGAGACCCAGAGCAGGAGGTTGCAGTGATGTCATTGCGGCTTCTTGCTCTGTTCTAACGCCTCACAGGCTTGAGGGCTGGCGGCCTGAGGCTTGTGAAGTTGGACCGCCATGAGTGCGCCCCCCCATTTATGGGTAGAGAAGTGGCGCCCTAGGCGGATGACTACCCTCCCCTATCCATCGTCCCAGCCCTAATTCAGAGCACATTACTGTAGGAGGTATAACAGGAGAGGACTATAACTCCCAGCATGTCTATTATTTAATATCAAAGCACATTACAGTGGGATGTATAAGAGGATGGGACTACAACTCCCAGCATGTCCAAGCCGTTATTATGTAATATCAGAGTACATTATAAGAGGATGTATACAACTCCAAGCAGACCCAGGGTGTTGTAATGTACCCTGATATTATACAATAATGGCCTGGACATGCTGAGAGTTGTAGTCATCTCCTTTTATACCTGCTCTTGAAATGTACTCTGATATTACATAACAAGCTGGGCATGCTGGGAGTTGTAGTCCTCTCCTCATACCTCCTCTTGTAATGTACTCTGATATTACATAACAGGAGGTATAAGAGAAGAGGACTACAACTCTCAGCATTTCCCTGGCACTTACATTGAATCCATACTTCTTCACATGCATGGCTGGTCTTCTTCTTCATTACTTTACTGCACTGCTGAGCTCCGCCTTCTGTTCTGGTCACATGATGGTGATGTCATCACAGGTCCTTCATCCCCTCTTCTCTGCTCAGCTCCGCCTCCTGCATCTGACATTATGGCAGGTCCTGTCAGCACTAGGGTAATGATTTCTCTTCTATGTGAGGCGGAGACCTTCCACTGTATTGTAAGTTCAGCTGTCCGCCCGTTTTCTTCCTTGGACGTTCAGCTGAACAGCAGCACTGAAGCAGGGGGCCCCAATGGGGGCCCTGTGCAATTGCCTAGTTTGCCCCCCCCCCCGCCCCCCAAAGCCGGCCCTGTCTATAAGTCAAGATCCAACTTTCCAACGAGCCTTGGCATTTGGAAAGGTAATATAGCCAGGCCAGATATCCAATAGGTGGCGCGGGCTGGCGAGATGGTCCAATTCCATGAATGATGATACTGACGGAATTTTACTTTGTGGGTCTTTTGGTTGGTAGGCGGGAACAAGTATGGCGGTGTATTAATCCATGTAAACCTATAACGGTATCCTACACTCGTAGATTTGGCATTAGTGATAGATGTTTGGCATAAATTGCTGTAAATATTGATTCATTATTACAATTCTCTCCCAGCTCGGTTGGTCCATTGGCCCTGCACATCTCATCAAGCATCTGCAGACTGTCCAGCAGAACTCTAATTATACCTGTGCGACTCCATTACAAGTAAGTATGGCGTGTTACTACAGTGGTGAGACTAGACGCTGACGTTTAATAAACCCGCTAAATCCAATTATAACTCAAGCAAACGTGTCCGCATGGAGCATGAGCTCGTATTGCAGAACACTACCTGTTGTGGTGCGGTATTCATTGTAGAAGATGTGCCAAAGAGGCTTATTCTGTATCGGGATATATGGGAGAACCAGAAAATAATTTTAGGTAGGGTGCAATGGTCGCTGCTGTCACCAGGCTTGATGCAGAAACGCACATTGATTCAGGACCATGCATTTCAGCACCAGTCGGGTCAATTGATGTTAAAGGGATTGTCCAGGCTGCTTTCTTTCAGAAACGGAGCCTTCGCTGTCCACAGGCTGTGTAAGGTATTGCAGCGGAGTCCCATTCACTTCAGTGGAACTGAGCTGCAATACCTTACACAACTTATTGGACAGAGGCTGTGTACAGTGTATCCTGGGCTCAGGGTGACCGGGTGCTGTATATCCTGGGAGGGGGGCCGTGTACGGTATAGCCTGTGAGCAGAGGGGCTGTGTATTGTATAGCCTGGGAGAGGCCATGTACAGTACAGCCTGGGAGCGGGAGGGGGGCCGTGTATTGTGTACAGTATAGCCTGGAAGTGGATGGGCCTTGTACGGTATATCTTGTGAGCGGAGGGGCTGTGTATATAATACTATAGGTGTATTATAGCAGACATGTACTACGCACAGTATGGTCTGTACTTGCAGGGGCACTCTGGCTGGTATTTTGAGGCCATAGCGACACCTCTGGACCGAACACCAATGTGTTAATAAGGCCTAAAGGGGATTTCTGGGTTGGTAATTTATTTTTTATTTTTTTTAAAGGGCCACAAATGGGTAAAAAAAAAAATTATCAATACTCGCCCTCATCGATCTGACGCTGGTCCAATTCCTGCAGCTCTTCACCTCTTGGTCACGGCTCAACACTCAGGGAATAATGTCTCAGCCAGGCTTGTACTGCCACCTGCTGGAAGTTAGATTGTATGACACCTTGGTAATATTACTGACCAGAGGCTATTTGAAGACTATGTAGTCTAGGGATATACACACTGGGAGGCCCAGGAATGATTTTGTGTGTGTTCTTGGCCCAGAGGAATGACGCCCTCTCTCTCCCATGTCCTCCTTTCATGTGCAGGAAGCCCTGGCCCACTCTCTGCTCAAGGACGTGAAGAGGATGGACAAGCCTGAATGTTACTTCAATGAACTGCCTCGGGAACTGGAAGTGAAACGTGACCGAATGGCTCGCCTGCTTCAGGAAGCTGGGTTAAAGCCAGTCATTCCAGAAGGAGGGTATTTCATGATTGCTGACGTTTCTGTCCTAGGTAACACATCTACATGTAATTGTTTAAACAGTCATAGCAGTCCGTAATAAAACCTGACTTATCATAATGTCACGGACGTTCCCATGACAGGTGACAGGAGATCTGGGAGACTGGCAACACGTGGTTTGATCTGACATGTTTTCCGTTTGGATCAAATGACGTCTGTTTCTGGTGCTTGCTACATCTTCTTTCCCCAGGTGTGGCTATTATGGTCATTTAAGGCTACTTTTTCACACTGGCGTTTTGGCTTTCCGTTTGCGAGATCCGTTCAGGGCTCTCACAAGCGGTCCAAAACGGATCAGTTTTGCCCTTAATGCATTATGAATAGATAAGGATCTGCTCAGAATGCATCAGTTTGCCTCCGATCCGTCTCCATTCCGCTTTGGAGGCTGACACCAAAACTCTGCTTGCAGCGTTTTGGTGTCCGTCTGATGAATCTGAGCCAAACTGATCCGTCCTGACACACAATGTAAGTCAATGGGGACAGATCCGTTTTCTATGACACAATCTGGTACAATAGAAAACTGATCCGTCCCCCATTGACTTTCAATAGTGTTCAAGACGGATCCGTTTTGGCTATGTTAAAGATAATAAAAACGGATCTGTTCTGAATGGATGCATGCGGTTGTGTTATCTGAACGGATTAGTTTGTGCAGATCCATGACGGATCCGCACCAAACGCGAGTGTGAAAGTAGCCTAACCTTCTCTATTTATTGTTTCTCTCACTATGCTATGCGGTTTATAGCTTCAGTTTTGAATTGAGGCTAGCTGGTGTGTGGATTTCGGCTGAGTTCCTGGGTGGGTGCTGCCATAGCCACTTGAAGTTAAGTGTTTTCTTTCCCTTTTGTATTTTGTTTGGGTTAATTGTTAATTGTGTGTTGCATTTCCCTGTCATTTGTATTAAGGCCTGAGGGAGACTCCTGTTCATCCTTCCTTTTGGAGGAACAGGTTGTCTCAGTCCTGACATTAGTACCAGGGTCCTATAGGGTGAGTTAGGACATTAGGTATTCCTGTGTATGCACTCACCTACCTCTGGGGTCTGTTCATACTGGTAGTCAGTCAGGACTTTGATTAGAGTTTTACTAGGAGGTGTCCATCTCCTTTCCCTTGTTTCCAAGCCTTATTCCCTCACCCCTTTCCTTTCTATGTTCGGTGTGGTGTTTTCCCCCCACACCTGAAAGTGACACACAATGGCACACATGGTCCTGGGACCCTTTTAGGTCACATGATCCATCATTTGCCACAGCAAGCCTCCACATTCTGCTGTGTCTGATTTACAACTGCATGATCTGCTGCCACCTAGTGGACATCTATATAATACAATTGGGGCCTCGAACAACGTGCATGCTACTTTATTTTTCATTTAGTTTAACCCCTTGCATACCAGAGGTTTTTGCGTTTTCATTTTTCTTCCCTATCTTCTTTGAGCCATAACTTTTTAATTTTTCCGTTCACATAGCCGTATGAGGGCTTATTTTTTGCAGGGCAATTTGTACTTTCTAATGCCACCATTATGGCATACAGTGTAGTGGGAAGCTGGAAAAAAATTCCAAATGGGGTGGAATTGGGAAACCATTCCTCCCCCGTTTAATTGCTTTTGTCCCTACGGCGTCCCCTACCCTTTATTATCTGGGTCAGTACGATTACACCGATGCCACATATGTATAGGTTTTTTATGTCTAAATAGTGTAAAAATTAATTGAAACAAATATTTTTTTTTACATCACCGTATTCTAACCCCCATAACTTTTTTTTTTTATAGTTATAGCTACTAAGTTTTTATGGATTTTTGGAGTGTGCGTGTGACTTTTTGATCACATTTTATTATATTTATTTATTTTTAGGTAAGAGAAGCAATGAAAAAATGGCGAATCGGCCTTTTTGACCCTTTTTCCATTACGCCATTTGCCGTATTGGAAAACTATTTTTATATTTTAATAGTACGGGTGTTTTCGGACAATGTGATACCCATTATGTTTATATTTTTTGTTATTTATGTATTTAATTTTTTATTCTACAGAAAGGGGGGGGTGCTAAAAAAATTTTTTACATTTTTTTACATTTTTTTTTTTTTTAAACTTTTTTATGGTTTTGTAGCTCATGTTTGAGGCTACAAGACTCTTTTTTTTTTTTTAAATAAAAACAATAAATCAGTACCATTATGTTTCTTATAGATCCATATTGGTATTAGAATTGCTCATTTCTTATGTTGGCCTGCCACCTGCTGGCCAAAATAAGAATTGCAGCTCCATTACCCTGGGTCTCTTCAGAGAGACCCAGCGTATTGAATTAAATTACTGGCATCCTCATTTTTTAGCTTTTAGATGCCGTGATCACACTTGATTAAAGAGGACCTGTAACCTCTTCTGACATGTTGTCATAATAAGTGTGGGGGGAAAAACTCCACACTAAACACAGGAGGGAAGGGGAACAGTAACTGGGCCTGGAAACTAGGGAAGAAACAGGTCACCTCCTAAACAACCTTAATCCGGGCCCTAACTACCTATCAATATGAATAGACCTTGAAGGTAGGAATATTCATATGCTGGATACCTAGGCCCTTATATCCCCATAAGGCCCTGGAATGAGGTTAGGACCAGAGGCAACCCATTCCTCCCCAGATGGACGAATGAAAGTCAATGTCTCATTCCCAGATACAAACAACAGGGAATATAGCCAACACAAAACAATCAGATAAGTCTTGTCTGTTCTTAAAGTAGAAAACTGGCAACTCCAGAAGCACCACAGAGTACAACCGACCAGCTAGTTAGAAGGCAGGAAGAAAATCTATAAACCTCACCTCCAAGAGTAAGAAGCTGCTACTTATGGGAAAGGTAGTTTACCAACAAGCAACACCTGAAGCAAGGAGTGTGGCATTCACAATAAGATCCACAGTGAACTTGTCAATTTAACCCACGAGTTGCCAGTCTCTCCGATCCCCTGGTACCTGCCACGGGAACGTCCGTGACACATGTCTGTTTAATAACTACTTGCATTCCCCCTGCAATAACAATGAGAGCATCTCGTACTGCATTATGTCAGTATGGTTGAATAGATACAGGGTCATACAGAGACACACAGCAATATAAATCACTATAATGCCCTGCGATCCCGTAAAGAGTGTTTTCTGCCCTGGATACTCTTGTCTGAAAAAGGCCTTAACTTTGAAAAGTGCCATTGATTATTAGGTGCAGGGTCAAGCAATTACGCAATATGTTTGTAACTACAGGGAGTATCTAGCAGGGCTCCAGATGGCGACCAAAATGGTCGCCAATGCGACTTGGAATTGCAAAATGGCGACAAGACTTTGTAGTCTTGTCGCCATTTGCGCCTAAACCCTCCGCCGCTCTGTCTAAGAAAAATAGGCTTTCATCCAGCAGACACGCTGCAGCCGTCTGCTGGCTGAAGATCCGCCCCCTCACACTACTCGGCATAGAGGGTGGGCGTGGCTTGGGTTCCCGCATCTTGTGCTTCCGCTTCCAGCAGTCTGCTTCTGAATTCACACGTCTGTGAGATCCCGGCCCGGAGTCCTGCTGAGTGCAGGAGCGCACGGCGTCATTGGTTGCTATGACGCCGTGCGCTTCCTGCTGCCGCCGCTGTACAGTGTTACACTGGTATGATCCCAGTGTATTACTGTATTGCGGCGGCAGCAGGAAGTGCACGGCGTCATAGCAACCAATGACGCCGTGCGCTCCTGCACTCAGCAGGACTCCGGGCCGGGATCTCACAGACGTGCGATTTCAGCACTCCTACATCGCAAATCCCATCAAGCTCCCAGCAGACCTTGGACTCCAGTTTTCCCTCACAACAAACTGATGTGACTAACAAGTCTCAAACGTTTAATGGCTTCCCTAGTCTCATAAACTTTAAGGAGCCTGAAACATGGGTATGTATTCTGCATTTGTTCTTGTCCATATTCCTCAGTTTCTACAGTGCTGATTGCACATTATTAGTACTCAGGACCATCATTACTGCATAAATAAGGTTAATTAGTAATTAAAGGGATTTTCAAGAACTTTAATTCAAAAGAAATTAAGCACAGGAAATATGAAAAAAAAAAAAAAAAAAACACTCGCTCGCCGGTTAATTCCCGGCCACTCCAGCACTGATGCTGTTGTCCCCAGCAGTTTTTTCTTTCCTGAAGTCATGACATGGAATATGTCCATGTGACCATTGCAGACAATTACTGCCGTCATTGGTGATGCCAGCATGTGCAGCAGGTGACCGTAGACTCGCATCATGTGAATTTACAGCACCAGAAAATAAGGAAGGATCAGTGCAGGAGTTATGTGGGATTCAACTAGTGAGAGTTTATTTTTTATTTTTTATTATCTAACCTATTGCTGTCCCTTTTAAGTACTGAGTACAAAATGTTTAAAGGGATTGTCCAGTGCAGTGCAAAATTTTTAGTAAAGTGTTTGGAGTGGTTTTATATTAAAGAATCAAAACTCGCCATCCCTCAATCCCTGATGTTCCCGTTCCAACTGGGTTTCCACTGGTCTCTACTTAATGGTCCAGTCTCCACAAGCAGAAAAATGCCAGGAGAAGCCTGCTCAGCCAATCACTAGCCATGGCGCTATACTTTTCTTGGCCAGTGATTGACTGAGCTGGCATTTCCTATGTGCAGAGACCAGTGGGGACCCATTAAGCATTGAAATAGGAGTGGCAGGGGATCAGTGGTGGTGAGTATTGATCCTTTTTAAACCACCCTGAGCACTGTACAAAAATCTTTGCCTCCCTTGTCAACTCCTTTAATATTTTTCCAAATCAGCACTAAATGACGTATGTACGGTTGCTGTCTGATTTCTAGTGTGTTCCTGGTTTAAGCTGTCCATGCACTAAGGATGGACAGCCTTGACACCTATAACAGGAGTTAGATTGCTGTGTTAGATTATTTTTATTCATTGCAGGTGCTGATGGCCTAGTAATAAAGTAAATTAAAAGCTCATGGTACGGTACTGTTCACAGACCTGCCTCATTGGGCATGTGCCAGCTGACTTAATCAACATGCACTGCTTAAAGGGCTTATTGTGTCCTCTCAGACTTAGGCCTCTTGCACACGACCGTATGCATTTTGCGGTCTGCAAAAAATGGTTCTGCATAAAATACGGATGACGTCCGTGTGCATTCTGTATTTTGCGGAACGTAACAGCTGGCCCCTAATAGAACAGTCCTATCCTTGTCTGTAATGCAGACAATAATAGGACTTGTTCTATTTTTTTGCGGAACAGAAGTACGGACATACAGAAACAGAATGCACACGGAGTAACTTCCGTTTATTTTGCAGACCCATTGAAATGAATGGTTCCGTATTCGGCCCGCAAAAAATACAAAAACGGAATGGACATGGAAAGAATATACACGTTCGTGTGCATGAGGCCTTAGATGGCTTATATGCTCCTAAGCATCCCAGCTATATTATATATATTTTAAATTTGGCGACTAAAAATTTCATTTGGCTCCTAAATTTTTCAGGTTAGGAGCCAATGGCTCCTTCATATTTTTTTTAGTCTGGAGCACTGTCTAGTGAATCAGTGCTTATATGAAATACATTTGCTGAAAGTTTATTATTATTTTATGATCTGTTGAAGGTGTGGATCTTTCTGAATTCAAGACTGATGAAGCCTACGATTACAAATTTGTAAAGTGGATGATAAAAACAAAGGTGAGCAAAATGACGTGAGCACTGCCTGACATTGTAAGACAGCCAGATGTACATGTATAATGAAGGCTCAGACGGGAGCAGGCACAGACAGCAGAGGACCCCCATACAAGAACAGTATACAGGCGTATTGCTCTCAGAGCTAATTATAAAGCATTTCCCAGTTCCACCATTAATCTATGAAATTCATGACCTTAGATAAAACCTAGTAGACAGTAGGAAGCTGCTTTTGATGTGGCAGTGGCCTCTTTGCTGGGTTCCCACGGGCACAGTAGGTCAGAGAGCAAAGATAAGGAGCCTGTCAGCTCCCCAACTGATGGAAAAGAGTGAAAATCCAGAGGCTGCAACCAGAGCATCTCAGCTATGTACAGAAAAAAAGGCTCCATGTTTTTAATAAAGACCAATTGAAAAAAAAAAGATTTTTAGCTCAAAATCAGTACAATACAATAAAAAAAAATTGCCTCCAAAGGTGGACATGGCCTTTAAATCTTTAGTAGTGCAGGGAGTGTACAGGAGACTGAAACCTTAACAATGAAACTATTACTCTGTACCTGTGCAATCTGTTGTAGAAACTAGCGGCTATCCCAATGACAGCATTTTGTGGACCCGAAACAAGGAATCAACTAGACAAATATATACGATTTTGTTTTATCAAGGTAAGATAATAAGTATATTACATACACTTCCAGTGTACTTGTTGTTTCAGGTTACTTTTCTGTATGTGTACATGAGAAGTAACAGTATATCTGGCCACTACACGACTGATAGCTTGTTTCCCCTCTGCGGGCTCCCTCCATTTGTCAGTTTTTACTTAACCATTGGATGAAGACTAGCAGTCATGTCTCCCATACACCGCACAAGCATAGAAGAGGAGACCCCCCCCCCCTCTCTCTGTAGCTCCCTCTGCCCCATTAGAAGCAACAATATGGAAGATAGTCTGTAAGAGTAATGTACAGTGCACCTGTGAATCCAGCATTGGTGTGAGATAGAAAACCTACTACAGCCAGCAGCAGTGTCTCTGTGATTCTGTCTTCTTCCAGCAGCTCAGTGCTCTTTTACCCTCCATCCCTCTCCATAGACTTTATCTTCTATTACTAATATTACAAGGTTTCTTATATCCACTTGTACTATTGATTTTATAGTGTTTGTTGAAACAATAGTGTCTAATACTTCAAAATGTGAACATCCATCTATACCTCTTTTATATATTTGTGAGATTGGAGTATTATTTGATTATCTAGGGTCAGTCTGATTATCTAGGGTCAGACTTAGGCTACTTTCATACTGGCGTTTTGGCTTTCCGTTTGTGAGATCCGTTCAGGGCTCTCACAAGCGGTCAAAAAACGGATACGTTTTGCCCTAATGCATTCTGAATGGAAAAGGATCCACTCAGAATGCATCAGTTTGCCTCCGTTCCGTCTCCATTCCGCTTTAGAGGCAGACACCGAAACGCTGGCTGACGAAACTGAGCCAAACGGATCCGTTCGGACACACAATGTAAGTAAATGGGGACGAATCAGTTTTCTATGACACAATAGAAAACGGCATCGTCCTCCATTGACTTTCAATGGTGTTCAAGACTGATCCGTCTTGGCTATGTTAAAGATAATACAAACTGATCTGTTCTTAACGGATGCAGACGTTTGTATTATCTGAACGGATCCGTCTGGAGTCTGTGCAGATCCATGATGGATCCGCACCAAACGCAAGTGTGAAAGTAGCCTTACAATGCATTCAGAGCATAACAAAAAAAGTCAAAGGCTCTGAAGACTTCCCGAATGCACTGTACCTCCATACTGAGAGTAACTGTAGTTTCCTATCTTCCATACATGAATAATACAACAGAATAGAAAAAAACTTTGTAATATATGTTATCAGAGAAAGATGCTTCCTTGCGCTCTTATCAGGTTTTTCTCTTGCTCCCCTCTTCTTCACTAACTCTTGATTCAATTCTCAGATCTGTCTTCAGTGAAGACAGGCAACCTGCTCACTAAAGGATCAGATTGCATAGAAGTCTGTGGAGAAGGGAGGGACTGCTAGTCCCGACCCAACTGCTCAGGAAAAGTTAGGCCTCTTTCAGACGGGCATTGCGGGAAAATGTGTGGGTGTGTTGCGGGAACACGCGCAATTTTTCCGCGCGAGTGCAAAACATTGTAATGCGTTTTGCACTCGCGTGAGAAAAATCGCGCGTGTTTGGTATTTGGGATCGGTGTTCTGTAGATTGTATTATTTTCCCTTATAACATGGTTATAAGGGAAAACAATAGCATTCTGAATACAGAATGCATAGTAAAATAGCGCTGGAGGGGTTAAAAAAAAATTCAAAATAATTAAACTCGCCTTAGTCCACTTGATCGCGCAGCTCGGCATCTCCTTCTGTCTTGATCTTAGCTCTGTGTAGCAACAGGACCTGTGGTGACATAACTCCGGTCATCACATGATCCATCACCATGGTAAAAGATCATGTGATGACTGGAGTGACGTCACCACAGGTCCTGTTGCTACACAGAGCTAAGATCGAGACAGAAGAAGATGCCGGCTACGCGAGCAAGTAGACTAAGGTGAGTTAAATTATTATAATTATTTTTTTAACCCCTCCAGCGCTATTTTACTATGCATTCTGTATTCAGAATGCTATTATTTTCCCTTATAACCATGTTATAAGGGAAACTAATAATGATCGGGTCTCCATCCCGATCGTCTCCTAGCAACCGTGCGTGAAAATCGCACCGCATCCACACTTGCTTGCGGATGCTTGCGATTTTCACGCAACCCCATTCTTTTCTATGGGGCCTGCGTTACGTGAAAAACGCACAAAGAGGAGCATGCTGCGATTTTCACGCAACGCACAAGTGATGCGTGAAAATCACAGCTCATGTGAACAGCCCCATAGAAATGAATGCGTCGGGATTCAGTGCGGGTGCAATGCGTTCAACTCGCGCATCGCATCCGCGCGGAATACTCGCGCGTGTGAAAGGGGCCTTAGAGTTGGGGCTCAGACGGCCATAGTGTTCTGAATTACGCAAATTGCAGAACGCGGTTGGCCGGCACTATGATAGAAAATGCCTATTTTTGTCCGCAATTGTGGACAAGAATAGGACGCACTCTATCTTTTTTGTAGGGCTGCAGAATGGAACTAGAAATGCAGACAGCACACAGTGTGCTGTCCGCATCTTTTGCGGCCCCATTGAAATGAAAGGGTCTGCAGCCATTACGCAAAATTGCAGAACGGATGCAGACCCATTCATATGGTCCTCTGAATGAGCCCTTCAAAACAGGACTGCAGAGAGAAAAACTGCTAAAAATTGCCAAGTACACATCACATAATGGCCAGAAGCAGTGTTATTCCTCATGTACTGCCACATTGCAGCTTAGTCTGAAAAATTACCTGAAACGACAGCTACACTTTAAGCATTTCTCCTGAAACGTATTTATAGATTTTTCATGACCTCAGCATGTTGGTTTGGCAGAGATTCATTGGAGACCAATAGTGTTGAGCGAACTTGTGTTTTAAGGATGGGAGCTGGCGCATGCGCAGTAGCTCTAAACTGTGTGCCTGTGTGGTAGTTCCTCTGATGTTCTTTTCAAGCTCTCTAGCCTTTTCTTCTGGGCATGTCACGTCTGATTTCAGTCTAGCGCTGGTGGTCGATTCATCCAGAACTGTCTGCAGGAGAGCGTTGTGAGAGATGGGGAAATATAATGTCAGGGACTGGAAATGATGCTACAGGAAGAGATGTAAACAATCCCGGAGCGGGTGAACACCAGTAATATTACATACTGATCTCTAGGTATTATAGGCGGGTATTAGTAATACAGTGTTTGTGGGAGTTTGATCGGCATCCCCGCCGATCAGCTATTTGAAGAAGCACGATGCTACCTGCACGCCATCTACGTTGTAGTGGTGGCGCAGTGTAATTACAGCCGTTTGTCCCTTTAAAGTGAACGTCAGAATTTCAAAATATACTGCACCACAGCTACAGGGGTGCTAGGTGTGGGACACCCCCAATCTGATAGACCTATCCTGAGAACAGGTCATCAGTATTATGACAATGAACAACCTCTTGAGGCCTCTTTCACACTACAGTATGTCCATTTCAGTGTTTTGCGGTCCTTTTTTCACGGATCCGTTGTTCAGTTTTTTGCTTCCGTTGTGGTTCCGTTTCCATTCCGTTGTTCCGTTCCGTTTTTCCGTATGGCATATACAGTATACAGTAATTACATAGAAAAAATTGGGCTGGGCATAACATTTTCAAAAAACGGAACGGATACGGAAGACATACGGATGCATTTCCGTATGTGTTCCGTTTTTTTTTGCGGACCCATTGACTTGAATGGAGCCACGGACCGTGATTTGCGGACAAAATTAGGACATGTTCTATCTTTCAACGGAACGGAAAAACGGAAATACGGAAACGGAATGCATACGGAACACATTCTGTTTTTTTGCGGAATCATTGAAATGAATGGTTCCGTATACGGACCGTATACGGAACGCAAAAAACGGACCGCAAAACGGAAAAAAAAAACGGTAGTGTGAAAGAGGCCTTAATGTGAGGATTTTTTATTTTTTCCCCATAAGGGGTTTTAAATTTGTAATCCTCTGGTCGCTTGTCTAATACACTGCCATGGGACTTCCGGTTCCGGCGCGCACATGTAAGGAGGTGTGCAGAGCGAGCTCCGTCTCCCCGGACACAGACAGCGGGCGTAGCCGAGACCCGGGGCTTCGTTACCCCAACGGATTATCTCCTCATCATACCGGAGGGTAGATGGAGAAGTTTGTAGTGCGCAGTGGCACCCCGCTGACCAGCTCACCTCTCCCGCCGAGCGACTTGGTTGACCTGCAGAGGAGCAAGATGGCGGATGCCGGCAAGAGAATGACCCGCTCAACTGCGCAAAATCCTCAGTCGCAGGAGACGGCAGAGTCGATATATTCTCAGCTGGACACGGCGCAGCAGGCTGGAGATTTGGAATCCTCCTGTAAAGACATGGCCATAGCGGTGGCTAAATTGCTGGCACCAGATATTAAAGCCACTCTGGAGGCTACAATCTCCACTTCTTTACAGCAGCTCCAGACCACTGTGAACCAGCATACAGAGCAAGTGCAGGAACTCGAGCAGAGAATGGGTATGGTAGAGGACGAGCTGGAAAGAGTTCACACTCAACTTAGAGACGTAACGCAGTCTAATAAGGCGCTCCGAGACAAAGTTGAGGACTTGGAGAACAGGTCCCGCAGAAGTAATCTGCGTATTCTCGGCCTACCTGAAACCATCCCAGCGCACCAGCTATCTCGTATCTGCTCGACGGAGCTGCCGCAAGCGTTGGGACTTCACGACCCCGCGATAGTCGAGAGAGCGCATAGAATTGGCCCGCCGCAGGATAACTTGGGGGCTGAGCCTCAGAGACGACCCAGAACGACCATAGTGAAATACTTGAAGTATGCTGATAAAGAGGCCATCTTGTTCAAGTATAGACGGCTTAAACAGCCGCTCAAGCTGCGTGGCCATCAGATCCTAATCTTTGGGGACTACTCTATGGAGGTATCCAAGAAAAGGAGGGCCTTCTCTCACATTTGCACCGAGTTAGTGCACAAGAAAGTCAAATTCGCCCTAATTTATCCGGCAATACTGAGAGTCTTCAGGAATGATGGGGGAGTAGACACTTACCTCACGCCTTCGGACGCTGCAGAAGCTCTAGAAGACTGCAATCCACCAAGGGAACCAGCCACAGGGACACCAGATGGCGGAGTGCACTCACCAAGAGGAGGACGCTTTAGGAATACAAGACGTATGCGGTCATCAGCATCCCCTGAAGCTTCTCCAGGAAGAAGGAGAGACCCTGCCGCCAGTCCGGAGTGGAGATGAACACTCTATCTACAGTCTAGAGGGGTGATAGTCGTGATTCTTTGCAGCAGAAAGTATTTTATTCTCTTGAGGAATTAAGCGAGGAATGTAAGGGATTTTGCTCCTTATGTATTGTTTATGTTTGGCGGGGAGAGAGTTAGCATACCAGTTTCATAACGGGATTATGTTTTGTCCGGGGAGGGGAGGGCGGTGAGGATAGAAGTGGGATTCGGGAATGGACTCTGGGCTACAGGTATGCAGCGATCTAGCCCAGGTCGGTGCGAAAAAAGTGAAGTCCACAAAAAATGTGATGCATTGTTTGAGGTTTTTCGGGATTTTGTTGGGAGGGGGGGTTAAGTTTGCTATGCCATTCAATGTCATATTTGTTATGTACCTAGCGGGTAATGAGAAGGGTTGTTCGCCGGGGGTCGTCCTCCCAGAGGTGTCTCTATTTCACCAATACCACCTACTCAGCTCAAATGATTAAATTGGTTTCTTGGAACGTTAGAGGACTGAGGTCCCCACATAAAAGAGTAATGGTCCTACGTCACCTAAAGAAACTTCAGGCGGATATAGCCTTGATCCAAGAGACGCACCTTGGGGAGGCCGACTTTTGGCGGATGCGCCGAATGTGGGTGGGACAAGTGTATGGCTCTCCCTCAGATGGAAGGAGGGCGGGTGTGATGACATTGATCCATAAGAGGCTTAGATGTGAGATGTTGTCGATAGAGGCAGATGATAACGGCAGAGTATTGAAGCTTGATCTAGATACGGATGCGGGCAGGCTGACATTATTTAATGTATATGGACCTAATGCCATGCAAACTAGTTTTCTCTCAAAGTTAGAGACGAGAGTAGTACAGGAGAGTCGTACTGGTGTGGTAGTAATGGGCGATCTGAATGTAGTACATGATACCCAGGAGGATTGTAAGAAGGTGGAATCACTGGATAGGGGGAGGCGGGGAGCAGGTGTCCAGAGAGTGACGCTTGACTCCTTCTTGCAATCTACTGCCCTGACGGATGTATGGAGGCATTTAAATCCAGCGGAGCGTGAGTTTACTCATTTTTCGGCAGCCCACCTGATGGGAAAAGTGAAAGGAGCGGAGATACTAGATATTTTAATATCAGATCATGCCCCAGTGTCCCTATCCCTCTCGGAAAATGTGCCCAGAGGTTCAGATTTCATTTGGCGTATGCCTAGTTATTTGGCTACGGATGAGGAATTCCTCCTACAACTGAAAGGATGGTGGTGGGAGTTTGCGGATACCAATAGGGAGCACCGAGACAACTATACCCTATACTGGGACACGGCCAAGGCAGTTATTAGGGGACGCATAATTTCTTATGCTGCAGCTAAAAAGAAGAAGCTAGCCCACAAATTGACTGTAGCGTCAGGTGAGGTTAGAAGTACCTATACGTCCTTCCTAAACAGCCCGACAGATGCCAATAAAGTTCACTGGGTTACGGCTAAACACAATTATGATTTTTATGTTGAGCAGATTGCAAAAATGTCTGGGGATTATAAAAAAGCAAAATTATTTAAATATGGAAATAAAGCAGGGAGGATGCTGGCTAATCTAGCTAAACCTTATGTGCCCACCACTAATATCAACAGCGTGCTGAATACGTCGGGACACAGGGTCACAGACCCAAAGGGCATAGTAGACTGCTTTGGGCAATTCTATGCTTCTCTATATGGCCGAGCAGACTATGATGCTTCATTAGCGGAGGAGCTTATTTCTAAAATCTCACTGCCACGACTCACAGTAGACATGTGCACCCATCTTAATGCCCAGATCACGGAAGATGAGGTAAAGAGTACCATTAAGTCTCTTGCAAACGGGAAGGCTCCGGGCCCTGATGGATTTGGGGCGGACTTTTACAAGGGACTCAATGCGGAAATTGCCCCTTTTTTAACATTGTTGTTCAATAGCTGCATGGAAGGTCATAACATTATGCAATCTGGGAACATGGCATTTATTAAACTTATCCCCAAGCCAGATAAGGATTTGGCGCAGCCAGCCTCCTACCGACCTATCTCTTTAATCAACCAAGACCTCAAAATACTGACCAAATTGTTAACTAATAGATTGGCACAACATATGCCATATCTTATAGGGCCCCATCAGGTAGGATTTATAAAAAATAGAGCGGCGGCGACAAACATTCGATCGGTACTGGTGGCGCAGGACTATATACATCACGGTCCTGGTTGTGTGGGAGGGGGCCCTGCCTTGCTGTCTGTCGATGCGGAGAAAGCATTCGACACTGTGAATTGGAACTGGTTGTGGAGAGCCATGTCTGCTTTTGGCATAGAGGGACCATTCAAGTCACTAGTTGAACACATTTATCAGAACCCGCAGGCTCAGGTTAATACACCTGGCTTTCTATCGGCTCCTTTTCGGCTCGGCAGAGGCACGAGGCAGGGCTGCCCCTTGTCTCCCCTCCTGTTCAACTTGGCTCTGGAGCCACTAGTGCAGCATCTGATCCAATCGGATGTTTTTAAAGGGATTCAGATAGGTAAAAAAGAGATTAAACTGGTCTGCTTTGCAGATGACATCCTGCTGTTTATAGACTCCCCTCATCTTCACCTTCAAAAAATACTAGACACTTTTGAGTATTATGGAGGTACTACTGGTTACAGAATAAATGTTGCTAAGAGCCAATTGCTATTCCTGGATAACAGGAGTCCTCGAGTTCAGCTAGGGCGTGACTTTTGCAACGTGGAGGTGGTACCACAGTATCTGACCTATTTAGGTATCAAGGTAGGGCGGCATCCATCCTCACTGTATAAGCTGAATTATGATCCCCTAATTAGGAAAATAGAACTGGAGCTAGGCAGATGGACTAATTTACCGCTTTCGCTTTTCGGGAGGGCATATCTCTTAAAAATGATAAGTTTCGCGAGACTACTCTATCCAATTCAAACAATACCCCTCTTGTTGACGCACAATGATGTCACCAGAATCCAAAGAGCGTTAGTGCGGTTCCTCTGGCAAGGGAAGCGCCCAAGGATAGCGTACGACAAACTTTGCCTCACTAAGTGGGAGGGAGGAATTCAGATGCCATCGATAAGAAGATACAATCTGGCCTCACTATTTAGACATGCTAGGGACTGGCTAAAAGGCACCTCGTTTTTCTCGAATACCCCACTAGAAAGTGAATTGGTAGCGCCTTGGGATTTAGTAGCCTTGTTACATACTAGGATAAGGGACCTCCCTAGACCGTTCAAAAACTATGTAATTTTGAGGGATACTCTGGCAGCTTGGCGGAGCATACGTAGACTATACAAATTGCCCATGTATATCACTCCCTATATGCCATTATGGAATCTCCCTGCATTTCCGGAAGGTGGGCGTTCTGGTCTTTTTCGACTGTGGAAAGGCAGGGGGATTCTGGTATTGAAACATTTGCTGAACGAGGGAGGAACTGAGCTCTTATCGTGGCCTGAGGTTCAATCCAAATATCAGATCCCAGCTTCTCATTTTCTGTCATATAAACAATTGCAATCATACTGCGGAGCGCAGTCAGTGAGTCTGGGTGATCCTGACAGATTGAACTGGTTTGAGGCCCTGGTGAGAACCCAGGAACTCTCTTTATCTGACCTCTATAAAAGAATGCAGAATATTCTCTCTGCCCCCATAGGGGATAAAGTGTATAAGAAATGGGAAGAAGAACTAGGGGACGGTGCAGTTACTCCCAAGTTGAGGGAAGGAATGGAAAGAGTGAGGCAGGCGATTACGAGTGAACCGTGGAGGGAGATGCATTTTAGGATACTCCATAAGGCTACGTATGCCTTTGATCTGTCTTATAGAGATGCACCCGCGCACTACCTGAGATGGTGCCCTAAATGTCTGCTCCAGAAAGCTGATCTGTTGCATGGGCTTTGGCGTTGCCCTCACTTGAAGTCTCTATGGGAGGACTCTGTCGAATATATCCAGCAGGTCTGGGGTATAAAGATACAAATGATACCTTTGCATTGCATTTTCCATTATATCCCACTGGATGAAAGGGGGGAAATAACCCATTCTACTAATATTAAGGGGATACACTTGTTCCTTTTGGCAGTGGTAAAGACCATACTCAGGCACTGGATATATCCCACAGTTCCTACATTTCAGGAGGCGCTGGGGACTATGAAATATGTTATGTATCTGGACAGGCTAGATGTGGAAGGAAGCAAGGAGAAGTCAGCAAAACGGTTCTTTCATACCTGGAAAAGTTTTATTGTATACTCTTTGACGCCGACGGAAATTTCTGAGGTCGTCAGACCCTTTGTGCACACTAAGTGGTATCTAGAAGGGAAATTGAAGGGTACTTTGGGAGGACTAGAGGTGGATTAGCGGTGACAAATACTAATGATTGATGTCTCTGCCGCGCTTGAATAGGTGATACTTTACCCGAAGGACTCACTGCGAGTTATCGACATGGCATTTCGAGTTGGGAAACAGTTGGGAGGGAAGGGAGGGGGGTGTTTACCCAGGGGGGGAGAAAATTGAAAATTCGGATTAGGCACGTATTACTTGCATGCTGGACAATCATGTATACATGCCTGCGAGCATGAGCTGTTGTGATCTGTGTAATTGTACACTGCCTTTTTTATTCCGAAATAAAAATTGTTTTAAAAAAAAAAAAAAAAACATTCACCTGGCAGGTTAGATCATGTGCTATTTTTATAAAGAAGGTTGTTACAGACGCAATGATATCAAATATGTCTACTTTGTTTGTTTCAGTTTTACATAATTAAACATTTTTGAAAAAATAAAAAAAATACACTGCCATGTGTTATGCCTTTTAGGCCATGTCACCCCCAGAGGGTGCAGTTAGGGTGACAGAGCACCCTCTTACGTAGGTGCAGCAGGATGTCAGCTGTATGTCATGACAGATATTTATTTTTTTGTTTCTTACAGCAAGACGAAACATTAGACGCCGCTGAGAAGATCCTGAAAAATTGGAATAATTGAAGACTGGAAAAATGTAATATGTAGCTTAATGAATCGAATAGCAATGTTCCCATAATCTGTAGCATCGGTTAAAGGGATTCTGTCACCTTGTTTTCGGTTATAGAGCTGCGGACATGCACGGCTAGATCGCCGCTAGCATGTCCGCAATATACCTGTCCTATAGCGCTGCGTGCTTTTATTTAGTTAAAAAAATGATTTTTGAGATATGTAAATGAGTCTTGTAGGTGCCCAAGGGGCTGTACTAACCGACCTGGAGGCTCATTTACATATCTAAAAATCATTTTTTTAAACTAAATAAAAGGACACAGCCCTATAGGACAGGTATATTGCGGACATGCTAGCGGCGATCTAGCCGTGCATGTCCGCAGCTCTATAACCGAAAACGAGGTGACAGAATCCCTTTAAGGTTTTGTTCACATTACTAGTCTAAAAAGATATTTGCAGAAACCATTCTGCTATTTTTCTTTTTAAAGGGGTTTTCCAACCCCATGACTTTTTACAAACAGCACACATCAGTATAAAATAGGTCAATGCCTGGTTCCTCTGTTTACCGGGCTCCAGGGATGACGTTACGTGTCAGCTTGTGACCACTGCAGCCAATCACTAGCTGTAATGATGTTGTGTCGACACCACTGAAGTTACAGTTGTGGTTACATGTAGTTTCGACACGTCATTGCAGGACCGCACTAAACAGACCGATAATGACATTTAGAGTTGTAGGGACTCAAAGTGCAGGGATAGTTGTGTGGCTGGGACGACTCCCTGGCAAGTCAGTGGCTTCCATCTAGGTGCTGGACCCCAACATACAATAATGTCAATTTCGTAGGAATCTAATATGCCTATTTTTATATTTTTGGAGTGTGGGAGGAAACCCCATTAATCCCTGAGGAAGGAATGCATAAGTTGCAAAAAAAAAAAGCTATTTATTCATTTGATCCCATTTCAGTCTTAGGCCTCTTGCACACGAATGGAAGTACGGGACGAAACCTTCGTAGGGTTCCATTCCGTGCTTCCGTCCCGCATCTCCGGATTTGCGGACCCATTCAAGTGAATGGGTCCGCATCCGTAATGTGGAATGCCCACGGAATGGCGCCCGTGTATTGCGGATCCTTAAATGCGGTCCGCAATACGGCCACGGAGTGCACACGTTCGTGTGAAAGAGGCCTAAATGTGAGGCCTTGCATAGACTTCAATCTGTGATTTCTTTTAATATATTAAAAAATAAAACGCTAAATAAAATCTAGAAGTCTCTGTTTTGTACAGGTCAGGTATATAAACTCTGTGGGCGCTACTATATTGTGTGGTCTGCTGCAGTATCCAGAGTCTACACCACATGCAGTAGTAGCACCAATTTCAGCCTTTGGCCAAGCCAAACTTGGTAGGTCTGGGATTCCCAATTCCCTGGCTGTTGTGACTCTTGAAAACTGCCAGAAAACAAAACTGTGGATGGAGCGTGAAGCATGGGGCCCCATGCTGTGTAGTTTCTAGTGCTGGTGTTAGGGCTGCAACGATTAATCGATGTAATCGATTATATTCGATAACTGGATTCGTTGTCGACGAATCCAGTTATCGAATAATCGCCGATTCGTTGCTATTCGGGCGGGCGGGCGGGCGGGCGCTGCATCTTTATTTTACCTTTTTACAATGACGCTCCCGCTCCTGTAACAGCCAGGCAGAGCGGACGGCGGCGTAACGTCACTCAATCACGTGACGCGCCTGCTCCGCCTCCTTCATTCATGAAGTGGGCGGAGCAGGCGCGTCACGTGATTGAGTGACGTTACGCCGCCGTCCGCTCTGCCTGGCTGTTACAGGAGCGGGAGCGTCATTGTAAAAAGGTAAAATAAAGATGCAAGCGCCGGGGCTGTTAGGGGGAAGGGGGGTCTGTGTATAGCACTGCTATGGGGAGGGGGGAGGATCTGTGTATAGCACTGCTATGGGGAGGAGGGGGGGTCTGTGTATGGCACTGCTATGGGAAGGGGGGTCTGTGCACTGTTATGAGGAAAGGGATCTGTGCACTGTTATGCCCATAACAGTGCACATATCCCCCTCTCCATAACTACGCCGTCCACAGATCCCCCATAATAGTGTCGTCCACAGATCCCCCATAAGTGTCGTCCACAGATCCCCATAAACGCCGTCCACAGATCCCCCATAAACGCCGTCCACAGATCCCCCATAAACGCCGTCCACAGATCCCCCATAAACGCCGTCCACAGATCCCCCATAAACGCCGTCCACAGATCCCCCATAAACGCCGTCCACAGATCCCCCATAAACGCCGTCCACAGATCCCCCATAATAGTGTCGTCCACAGATCCCCCATAAACGCCGTCCACAGATCCCCCCATAAGTGTCGTCCACAGATCCCCCCATAAGTGTCGTCCACAGATCCCCCCATAAGTGTCGTCCACAGATCCCCCATAAGTGTCGTCCACAGATCCCCCATAAGTGTCGTCCACAGATCCCCCATAAGTGTCGTCCACAGATCCCCCATAAGTGTCGTCCACAGATCCCCCCATAAGTGTCGTCCACAGATCCCCCCCATAAGTGTCGTCCACAGATCCCCCCATAAGTGTCGTCCACAGATCCCCCCCATAAGTGTCGTCCACAGATCCCCCCCCATAAGTGTCGTCCACAGATCCCCCCCATAAGTGTCGTCCACAGATCCCCCCATAAGTGTCGTCCACAGATCCCCCCATAAGTGTCGTCCACAGATCCCCCCATAAATGTCGTCCACAGATCCCCCCATAAATGTCGTCCACAGATCCCCCCATAAATGTCGTCCACAGATCCCCCATAAGTGTCGTCCACAGATCCCCCATAAGTGTCGTCCACAGATCCCCCATAAGTGTCGTCCACAGATCCCCCATAATAGTGTCGTCCACAGATCCCCCATAAGTGTCGTCCACAGATCCCCCATAAGTGTCGTCCACAGATCCCCCATAAGTGTCGTCCACAGATCCCCCATAAGTGTCGTCCACAGATCCCCCATAAGTGTCGTCCACAGATCCCCCATAAGTGTCGTCCACAGATCCCCCATAAGTGTCGTCCACAATTTGTTTTAATATGGCCTTTGAACATAATTTTTCAAGTAAGATCATATAAACCTCTGTTTTGTAATTTTGTCGTTTTTCCCGATTAATCGATTAATCGTAGAAATTAATCGGCAACTAATCGATTATTCAAATAATCGTTAGCTGCAGCCCTAGCTGGTGTACTGAAGCCCAGATACCATTCACTCGAATACACCACCATGGCCACTACACAGTGGACAGAGCCTTCTGGTGCCGGCAACTGATGAAAATTACACTTACAGGTAATTCGATTTCCAGGAGTCCCTCATCAGCAACACTTGAGGTTGACCTCTTGGGGCAGCAAACACCTCCAGTGTTTTCCAGACTACTACACCAGGATGGATGCAGCTGATTTATTAAAACAAACCGGAAACCTTTTATGTGCTAAATTCAGATAGTAGATAATAAGGGAGGGAATGTAAGGGTACTATCAGGAGGGACTCCAGGAAACCAATTACTGGTAAGTGTAATTATCCCTTTCTATTTCATGCCTCATGACAGCACCCCTGGAGAAATACCAGAATACAACTATTTAGGTAAGGGACAGGGTATGCAAAGCCTAGAGGATAATAAGTCCCAGCGCTGTGACTAGACCGAACATCCTGACTGTAATATTAGGGGAGGATGTCTGAACCCACTGTTCAAGATTTTGAGCTATTCAGAAACTGTCTCCTGTCTCTTCCTGCTCTGCTTTGCCATAGACATAGCAGCAGCAGGAAGAGAGACGGGAGACTGCACGTGTACACTGTCTCCTCATACAGCTGATCGGCGGGGTGCTGGGTGTCGGACTCCTGCCAATCTGATATTGATGACTTATCCTGAGCATGTCATCAATATTAAAGGCCCGGAGAACACCTTTTACATGGTACATCTAGTTACACAACTGGGTTTGATTTAAGAAAACCAACCAAAGGATGGCAGAACTGAAAGACCTGTATTTTAAAGCTTCCTGTTCAGGATTAATACCCGAGAATGACAAGTACCGTATATACTCGAGTATAAGACGAGTTTTTTGGCACATATTTTTGTGCTCAAAAAGCCCCCTCGTCTTATACTCTAGTCTAGGTCTGTATTATGGCAGCTTACATTGCCATAATACAGACCATGACATGTTGGGGGCCGGAGAAGCTGTTACTTACCTTTTACAGCTGCTCCGGTCAGCTCCCAGCACGTCCGCGCGGCACCTCTGTTAAGCTCCCAGTGTAAATCTCTCGCGAGACACGCGGGCCGCGAGATTTACACCGGCAGTAAGTACCGGCCCCTGCACAGCCTCCCCTCCCCCTGGACATCCCCCCCTCCACCTGGACAGCCCCCCCTCCCTGGCCAAGTATGAAGTAGGGAGGGGGGGGGAACAAAAAAACAACCTGATAAATATAAAAAATATTAAAATAAATAAATGCCCAGTTGATGGGAGTAGCTGCTGCATTTCCCACCCTAGTCTTATACTCGAGTCAATAATTTTTCCCATTTTTTGGGGGTAAAATTAGGGGCCTCGGCTTATATTCGGGTCGGCTTATGCTCGAGTATATACGGTACTTGATGAAGGAGATCTTCATCTGGCTATCCGGGGCCAACCCCAGGCACTACAACTCTTCATCTGAACTCCTGACCACAAAACATATCTGAGTTGAAGCCTCTGTATTAAATTCTGGGCAAGAAGATGATAAAGTTGTCACAGTCTCCTAAAAAACTGGTTTATACTTTCAGTATTACAGCGGAAGGAGCAGACACCGCTCCAAACGCGTTTAATGATTTGTATACGCCAAAGGAGCATGATGACAAAAACTGTATACCTAATACATTCTAATCATCTGCAAGTGACTTGTACTTACCAAAACTGAAAGCACAACCATCCACCTGCGCATCGGACCAAAACACAAGGTTACAAGAGACCTATATCCAGCCGTGGCACATGGAACTACCCTGGAGCTGTGCCCAGCACACCACGGAGGCTGCTCGCTGGTAAGAGTACAAGTGAAACCAGTACCATAGAAGGTGGTGATTAGTTAAAGGGGTATTCTCATCACAGACATTGTTGTCACATAGAGAGGGGACCCTTCCATTTATCGCTATGGAAGTTCAGAAAAAAGCCAAGAGATTGCTCGACTATTTCTGGCTGTTCCATATCGGTGAATGAAGAAAAGGTCGTCCATGCACGTTGCTTTTTGGCCCTCCCACAGAAGTGAATAGGGAGTATGCCGCACTCTCCTTCACCATGGGTGTCCATTCTGGAGAAAAGGAGCATGTCAATATAAATTACGGGATAATCCCTTTAAGGTAATTTAATTCTGCTGTGTGTTTTCCCTTTGCTGGTAGAAAACGCACCATAACCGCAGGTATTTTGTTGCAAAAACCACATGCTTTTTCTTTTGCCACACCAAAAACGCAGCACAGCCGCAGCACACCCTTAGGCCTCTTTTACACGGGCGTCATGGATTTGGGCCGCATAAGATGCGGGTGCGTCGTGGGAAAATGCACGATTTTTCCGCGCGAGTGCAAAACCTTTTAATGCGTTTTGCACGCGTGTGAGAAAAATCGGCATGTTTGGTACCCAAACCTGAACTTTTTCACAGAAGTTCGGGTTTGGGTTAGGGTTAGGTGTTGTGTAGATTGTATTATTTTCCCTTATAACATGGTTGTAAGGGAAAATAATAGCATTCTTAATACAGAATGCTTAGTACAATAGGGCTGGAGGGGTTAAAAAAAATATATATAATAATTTAACTCCCCTTAATCCACTTGTTCGCGGAGCCCGGCTTCTCTACTTTCTTCAGGACCTTTAATGACATCGCTGCGCTCATCACATGGTCTATCACATGATCCATCACCATGGTGATGGATCATGTGGCGGACCATGTGATGAGCGCAGTGACGTCACCACAGGTCCTTTTCCTCCTGCACAGCAAAGAAGAAGACAGAAGAGAAGCCGGGTTGCGCAAACAAGTGGATTAAGGTGAGTTAAATTATTATTATTTTTTCTTTTAACCCCTCCAGCGCTATTTTACAATGCATTCTGTATTAAGAATGCTATTATTTCCCCTTATAACCATGTTATAAGGGAAAATAATAATGATCGGGTCCGCTTCCCGATCATCTCCTAGCAACCATGCGTGTAAATCGCACAGCATCCGCCCTTGCTTGCGGATGCTTGCGATTTTCACGCAGCCCCATTCATTTCTATGGGGCTTGCAATGCGTGAAAATCACTGCTCATGTGCACACCCCTATAGAAATGAATGGGTCCGGTTTCAGTGCGGGTGCAATGCGTTCACCTCACGCATTGCACCCGCGCGGAAATCTCGCCCGTGTGAAAGAGGCCTTTGGTTGCCTTAACACGCTGCAGGTTATGTTGTAGAAAATTCTGCAACTGAAAATCAGTTCCATTCACTTGAATGGGGCTTTCAGAAACCCATGTACTTGTTTCCCCATTCAAATGAGTGGAACAGATTTTTCAGTATCGGAATTTTCTGAAAAAAATCTGCAGCATGTGAAGGCACCCTTAGGCCACCTGCACACGTTGCGGAATACGTGTGGTTTTTCAATGCGGATTCTTGTGCAGGAAAACCGCAGCTTATTACAGTACCAGCAAAGTGTATGAGGTTCCACAAATAAACGCACGGAAATTCGTGTGAATCTCATGTGCGTTCAACTGCAGTCGTTTGCAGGTGGCCTTAGGGTACAGCCACGCGGTCAGGTTCCTGCATGCAGTTTTGAAAGCCAAAATCAGGAGTGGATCATAAAAGGGGTGAAAGTATAAAGGGCAGATATGACTTTTTTTATTTTTACTTTATTTACTCCTGGTTTTGGCTTCAGAAACTGCATTCAGAAACCTGACCGCGTGGCCGTACCCATAGGGCATACCGTGAAGTTTTTAAATGTAGCAAGCTAAATTGAAAACTGCGGTGAATGCATGTTCGTTGACGCAGTGGGGCACATTTACTAAAGTGTCGCCGCCTGTTTCAGTCGGACAGTCAGTTTTATTTTTTAAATCTCATTTACCAACTGTTTTGAAGGCATTTCCGCCTGTTGCGCCTACTTTGAGTTTTAAGACAAATTAAGAAGTTTTCTAACTTTTGCGACTAATTTTTATTTATGTAGGTGCGCCTTATTTTGAGCCAGACTTTGTTGTAAAGAGTCTAATTTCTACTCCATCACAGGGCTGGTGTACGTTACTGTCTCTGTGTTGGGTGGTGAGTTATGCCACAATTTGCCTACTTTCATTGAGATGTGCGCCAAACTTCAGCTCACTTGCGCCACATTTTCATGCACATACTGTTTACACCAGTTTAGTGAATTTGAATGTGTCTTAAAAGAAAACGACCACTAGATATCAGACTTAAACCAAAAAAGACAAACCAGATTTATAAAAGAATAATAAATGAGGCGCCAATTGAAGACCGACTTTGCCAATACACCTGTTCTTTTTTACTCCAAAAAAGGTGAGCTTGGTAAATGTGCCCCTGGAACTGCATCCAAACTGCGCTGTTTGACCGCATCCTTAGTACAAAATACGCATCCCCAATTAATGTATTCGGACATAACTGAAAGTAGGTTGCTAGACCTGGATAAGGCCTCTTTCACACGACCGTATTGCTTTTTCAGTGTTTTGCGGTCCATTTTTCACGGATCCGTTGTTCTGTTTTTTGTTTCCGTTGTGTTTCTGTTTAGTTTTTCTGTATGGCATATACAGTAATTACATAGAAAAAATTGGGCCGGGCATAAAAATTTTAATAGATGGTTCCGCAAAAAAGGAACAAATACGGAAGACATACGGATGCATTTCTGTATGTGTTCCTTTTTTTTAAATGGGGGGGGGGGGAAAAAAACGGTCCTGTGAAAGAGGCTTAAGACAGCCCTGCAACCTTGTTTCCTGTATCCCCTAGGGCAGTGTTCCTTAACTCCAGTCCTCCGGGCCCACCAGGCGGTCTTGTTTTCAAGATCTCCTTAGTATTGAGCAGGTGATACAATTAGTGTCAGGACTTTCCATAGGTATTCAATCTGTGTGATATTCTCAACACCCGCAGGTGGGCCCTAAGGACTGGAGTTGAGGAACACTACCCTAGAGAACATTGCTATGGAGAGGGGATTTGCCCGCCAGTCTAAGCTGCTGTTTGTAGCAGGGAGCAATCCTGCCTTGAACCACACACCGGACCAGTGGATCTGATCTCCATAAACCCACAGCCATCAATAGTGACTTAAAGGGGCTGTCTCAGTTCAGCAAATGTCCTTTATCATGTAGAGAAATTTAATACAAGGCACTTACTAATATATTGTGATTGCCCATATTGCCTCCTTTTGCTTAATTCATTTTTCCATCATATTATAGATTGCTTATATCCATGGTTTCGACCACCCTGCAATCCAGCAGTGGTGGTCGTGCTTGCACACTAGAGGCAGATACCTTTTCCTATAGGGTCGAGCACAACTACTATTACTGGATTGCAGGGTGGTCATAACCATGGAAACAAGCAGTGTATAATGTGATAAAAAAAAGTGCCTTATATTAACTGTGTCCACATGATAAATGTCATTTGCTGAAGTGAGTCATCCCCTTTAAAGGGGTTCTACACTTTCAATTAACTGATGATCTATCCTCTGAATAGATCATCAGCTTCTGATCGGCGGGGGTCCGACACCCGGGACCCCCGCCGATCAGCTGTTTGAGAAGGCAGTGGCGCTCCAGCAGCGGCGCGGCCTTCTCACTGTTTACCGCCGGGCCGCCCGCCCACTGACGTCACGACTTGTATCAACTAGAGTGGGCGCGGCTAAGCTCTGTTCACTTGAATGGAGCTTAGCCGCGCCCACTCTAGTTGATACAAGTCGTGACGTCAGTGGGCGGGCGGCCCGGCGGTAAACAGTGAGAAGGCCGGGCCGAAAGTGCAGAACACCTTTAACCATAAACTCTTCATAAGGGTCAGTAGTAAGCCAGGGCACCTCCAACCCTGGAGGAGTTTGTATAGACAAGTAAGATAGAAAGAGAGAGAATGAACCCCTCCCTGATCGAATGCAGGCAGACCGTATAGGCTCAGGGGCGGCAGACAGCCAGGTCGTTCTGGGGCCACTAGGAGACCTCTGCCCAGAAAAGTTCTAGCTACTCAGGAAGTGGAAGGAGAGGCAGAATCCTCTCATCCTCAGAATCCTTAAAGGACCTTGAGGGCCTCTTCTAGAACATCTTCATCCGTAGAGCAGGGAACTTCTCTTACCCTGGGTTCACACCTGAGCCTTCTGAAAGGAGCGCTCTGTATGCGCGATTGTACCGGCGTTTACAATCGCGCATACAGAGACAAGCGAACGCCCATTGTCGCGCGTTCCCGAAAGTCTATGTACGGGAACGCGCGACAAAACGCCCCAAAGAAGCTCAAGAACTTTTTTGCGCGTAGGGCGTTTTTTTCAGCGCGGTAAAACGCTCAAGTGTGAACCAGGGCCATAGGGAAGCATTGGTTTTCATGTGTTGAGCGTTTTACAGCGCGTTTGAACGCGCTGTAAAACGCTCAGGTGTGAACCCAGCGTCAGTCTGTCCTTAGTACAAACAGAAAACACTGGAGGGTGGTGGTGGAAGGGACCTTTTTTAACCAGTTTTTGTCCCAAGAGGGCAACCTCCAGAGGTGCTGTCATGAGGGATAAACTGGAAATAGCTGATCAGGCGTGCTGGGTGTCGGACAACCGCCAATCTGATTCTGAGGTCAGCAATATCTAAAAGCTGGACAACCCCTTTTAGGAATTTTCCGAGAGATCGTTCATCCTTATCCCCGTGTCATCGAAAACATGGCCAATTTAATCACCTATAATGGCCAATATAGACTAAAATATCTTCATCAAACTGTTGTTAACCGCCGTCCTACTCCTGTGTATGTCCACCTGTAGATATGCTGATTTCCTACAGTCGCTTTCCATAACATTGTGTGCATGCAATATTGGGCTTCATGCACACCACCATATTTTTCATCCGTGTGCTATCGGCTTTGACCCATTAACTTCTATGTGGCGGTGCATACATCCGTGTTAGTAGCAGATACGTGTAGCCATTCTGCAAATTGTTGGTGTAGCAGAGAGAATAGCCCTTTCTATTGATGGAAGAGGGAAAAATTCAAACGGAAGGTATCTGTATTTTGCAGATCTATTGTCTGCGGACAGAAATACGGACACAGCAGCGTGCATGAATCCTTCGCCTTTCAGAACCCAGAACTTTTCTTGTGATTCTTGCCGATATAATACTGAAAGTGAAACCTCCCAAAGTGGATACTGGCGGGTCAAGACATGGGCCCCATGCAGGTGAACACTATGGGGATCATTTATCAAAGACTGGTACTCCAGTGTTTGATAGCCCTGCGCTGCCGGAGGCAGACGCCTCGTCATAGATTAGGTGAATAATCTGGCAGTCCGTCCACTTGGAGTGAAAAAAACTACTCCAGTCCCTGGAGTAGTTTTTTTAAGCCAAACTGGCGTTAGTAAATTACCCCCTATGTGTGGTGTTGCCGCTAAAACCACTGTTCATTGGTAAACTATGTAATCATAAATGAGTAGACCCTATGGCTGCTTTCACATGAGCGATACTGATTGGAGCACTTTTCTAACGCTGTTTTACGCCTCGTCATCCAGTTGGGCAGGACGGTAACGCGTCGGGGGCCGGTACTCCAGCCCTGGCAAATTTACAAACCTTTACGCTTGGAAACAGAAATAAACGTTATCAAAAGTTTTTATGCCAGGCGCAAGGACTGCCACAGAAGTGCCTAATTTCTGACGAGGCACACACCTTGTCTCGTCATAAACTAGACGAATCTAAGGGCAGCGCAGCGGGGGAACTAAGACCGGCATAAAAAGCTGGCCTTAGTAAGGCTAGAGCTACACTGGCCGCAGCCAGGATCGCATACTAGCGGTGATTCCATAGAAATGAATGGGAGTGCCGCTGCAGTCGCAAGAAATCCAGTTGTGTTGCAACCAGTATCCCTGTATAGCCCTAGCCTTAAAGGGCTTCTGTCAGCCCACTAAACCGTTTTTTTTTTTTGTTTACTAATAATCCCTATACTGCGAGCTCTGCATACATAAGTTAAATAATCATTTTGGTTCAGTAGAATTTGATAAAAAGCTATTTTTAAAATATGCAAATTACCTTGCTACCAGCAAGTAGGGCGGCTACTTGCTGGTAGCAGCCGCATCCTCCGATCCTAATGACGCCCCCTCCGCATTGTGATTGACAGGGCCAGGGAACGGAATCGTTCTCTGCTGGCCCTGCCTGTTTGCAATCAAAATCCGGCACCTGCGCCGCGGCCGTACCTATCTTCCATCTGCGCAGGCGCACTGAGAGGCGGCCGCTCCATCCTCAATGCGCCTGCGCCAGGTGTAGATGTGACGTCATCGGCGCAGGCGCATTGAGGATGGAGCGGCCGAGCGAGCGGCCGCCTCTCAGTGCGCCTGCACAGATTGAAGATAGGTACGGCCGCGGCGCAGGATTTTGAATGCAAACAGGCAGGGCCAGCAGAGAACGATTCCGTTCCCTGGCCCTGTCCATCACAATGCGGAGGGGGCGTCATTAGGATCGGAGGATGCGGCTGCTACCAGCAAGTAGCCGCCCTACTTGCTGGTAGCAAGGTAATTTGCATATTTTAAAAATAGCTTTTTTATCAAATTCTACTGAACCAAAATGATTATTTAACTTATGTATGCAGAGCTCGCAGTATAGGGATTATTAGTAAACAAAAAAAAAAAACGGTTTAGTGGGCTGACAGAAGCCCTTTAAGGGTCCATTCACACGTCCGCAATTTCGTTCCGCATGTTGAGGAACGGAATTGCGGACCCATTCATTTCTATGGGGCAGCACGACAAGAATAGGCATTTTCTATTAAGTGCCGGCGATGTGTGGTCCGCAAAATGCGGAACGCACATCACCGATGTCCGTGTTTTGCGGATCCGCAAAACACACATGGAAGTGTGAATGGACCCTAAAGGGGTATTCCGGTTCCTTAACTTGGGTCTGCTTTGAAAGCATTGTGCAGGTTTTACAAATGTCTAATATCCTGTAATAAACATTTTTGCACTGTTATCTAATAATATTACTTCCTAAGCCTCATTCACACATCAGTGTTTGGTCAGTGATTGGAGCCTCCACAGACATAAGGCCGTTGTTTTGGTCCGCATCCGAGCCACAGTTTTGGCGGCTCGGATGCGGACCCACTCACTTCAATGGGGCCACAAAAGATGTGGGCAGCACTCTGTGTGCTGTCGGCATCCGTTGCTCCGTTCCGTGGTCCACCAAAAAAATATAACCTGTCCTATTCTTGTCGGCGTTTTGCAGACAAGACTAGGCAGTTATTAATGGCTGTCTGTGCCGTTCCGCAAATTGCGGAACACACATGGACGCCATCTGTGTTTTGCGGACCGCAAAATACACAACAGTCGTGTGCATGAGGCCATAAGCGAAAGATCTGCACCTGTTCTATGTTTAGAGCCGCACCTGGTTTTGGCTCAAAATCACTGAGGGAAATCACTGACCAAACACTGACGTGTGAATGAGGCTTTAGTCTCCGTCTGCCTCGTTTACACTCCTGTATCCCTTAGTTACGACCTGTCTGCTCTCCATCAAGCTCAGTTTCTCTGCTCTGTGTCTAGTCCATTCTCTCGCACCTGGTTGGAGCTTCTCTGCTGAGAGAGGGAGCAGTGCTCTACATCACCTGAATAGTCCTGGAAGAGTTCAGTGCACACACACAAATAGGTTTTTGTATTTATCGCATAGTCCTTCCAATGTTTACATATAATTCTCCAATATCAGCAGTGAATAGGCTCCATTCCCACGTCCGCAATTTCGTTCCGCAAGGAATTGCGGACCCATTCATTCCTATGGGGCAGCACAATGTGCTGCCCGGACATGGAATTGCGGATCCGCACTTCCGTTCCGCAAAAAAATAGAACATGTCCTATTCTTGTCCGCAATTGCGGACAAGAACAGGCATATTCTATTAGTGCTGGCAATGTGCGGTCCGCAAAATGCGGAACGCACATTGCCGCTTTCCGTGTTTTGCGGATCCGAGGCTCCGCAAAACACGTTGCGGACATGTGAATGGAGATGAATAAAATGACGATGTTTCGGTCGAGAAGACCTATGTCTCATCTGCACTAATTTGAAGAGGTGAATGAGCTGCTGTTATGCCCACTTTTGTGCCCCTTCACAGTAGTTATGCCCACCTTGAGGCCCCTGCTTCACCATGTAAATGAACTGCGAGGTGGGTGCGCCCCGGCTATCCCTCCCCTTGCTACGCCCCTGGCTGTCTCTATTTGTATTTTTCTGTATTGACATACAGGTAAGGCCTCATGCACATGACCGTTCCGTTTTTTTGAGGTCCGCAAAAAACGGAAGCCGCCCGTGTGCCTTCCTCAATTTGCGGAACGGAAAGCCCATTGTAGAAATGCCTATTCTTGTCTGCAAAACGGACAATAATAGGACATGCTATTTTTTTTTTTTTGCGGGGCCACGGACTGGAGCAAAAGATGCGGACAGCACACGGAGTGCTGTCAGCACCTTTTGCGGCCCCATTGAAGTAAATGGGTCCGCACCTGAGCCGCAAAAACTGTGCATGAGGCCTATGGGTCCACTCACATGTCCGTAGAACAGGTCTGCATCCGTTCTGCAATTCTGCGGAACGGGTGCGGACCCATTAATTCTCGATGGGGACGGAAAGGATGTGGACAGCAAACATTGTTCTGTCCGCATCCGCATTTCCGGTCTGCGGTTCCTGAAAAAAAATACAACATGTCTTATTCTTGTCCGCAATAGTGGACAATGGGCATTTCTATAGGGGTGCAATACATTACAGACGTGTGTCAATCTGTCTGGGCCTGTCTGTCTGCAAAGCTTACATTGTGTCTGTATGATTATCACTAGGTATCTCTATTTTCCATCTGTCTGTCTGTCTTGTTCTGTCCTGCTTAGGCTACTTTCACACTTGCGTTCAGAGCGGATCCGCTCATATAATGCAGACGGTGGCTCCGTTCAGTACGGATCCGTCTGCATTATAATGTTAAAAAATTTCTAAGTGTGAAAGTAGCCTCAGACGGATCCGTCCAGACTTTCAATGTAAAGTCAATGGGGGACGGATCCGTTTGAAGATTGAGCCATAGTGTGTCATCTTCAAACGGATCCGTCCCCATTGACTTATATTGTAAGTCTGGACGGATCCGCACTCCTCCGCACGGCCAGGCGGACACCCGAACGCTGCAAGCAGCGTTCAGGTGTCCGCCTGCTGAGCGGAGCGGAGGCTGAACGCTGCCAGACTGATGCATTCTGAGCGGATCCGCTCAGAATGCATTAGGGCAGTACGTACGGATGTGTTCGGGTCCGCTTGTGAGCCCCTTCAAATGGAGCTCATAAGCGGACACCCGAACGCTAGTGTGAAAGTAGCCTTACAAACATCTTATGACAGAGGATGCTCTTGCCTCTGTGTGCTTCAAGAAGGAGAAGACCTGGAAGAAGTGGGGCGTCGAGTCACTTCGGAGGCAGACATGTATCACGGTAGTTTTAGTGCACCAGATACACCAACACTACAGGAGTTGAAAAAAAAGTTACATAACTGGAATACCCCTTTAATGTGTGCCCCATTGTGTCAGGGTCTGTTCAGGAAAAAAAAAGATAAGTTTTGCACACAAGTTCAATCAGTTTTGTCTGCGATTGCGTTCAGTGTGTGCGTTTTTACACGCATGAAGAAAAATTAATCAACATCTCTTAGCAACCATCAGTAAAAAACGCATTACATCCGGATGCCTTCCGTTTTTCACCCCCCCCCCCCCCCCCCCCCCCATTCGCTTCTATGGAGCCAGGGCTGCGTGAAAAGCACACATTACACAGTATTTTTCCTGAATGCAGAGATGATGTGTTAACAATGACGCTCATGTGCTCTGACCCATTGAAATGAGTGGGTCAGGATTCAGTCTGGATGCTATGCGTTCACTACACGCGTCGCATCCGGATGCAAAACTTGCTCGTGTGAAAGAGCCCTAAGGCCTCTTTCACACGAGCGTGATGGATTTGCGCCGGATGCGTTCAGCGATCCTTGCATCATTTTGCAAGCAAGTTCAGTCAGTTTTGTCTGCGATTACGTTCAGTTTTTTCCTACGCGGGTGCATTGCGTTTTGATGCGTTTTTCACGTGCGTGAAAAAAACCCTGAAGGTTTACAAACAACATCTCTTAGTAACCATCAGTGAAAAACGCATCGCACCCACACTGGCTTGAAGATACAATCCTTTTTTCACTGAAGCCCCAGTCACTTCTATGGGATTAGGTCTGTGTGAAAAACGCTGAATATAGAACATGCTGCGATTTTCACGCAACGCAGAACTGATGCGTGAAAAAAAAATTAAAAAAAATGTACACAGACCCATTGAAATGAATGGGTCAGGATTCAGTGCGAGTTCTGTGCGTTCACCTCACATATTGCACCCGTGTGGAAATCTCGCTCGTGAAAGGGGCCTAAGGGCTCTTCAGCTACATCCAAAGATCGCAGTGTAGTAATGCTAGCATAGAAATTAATGGGGTTACAATGTAGCCGAAATGCGTACAGCCCACCCCAGAATCACAAAATATTCAAAAATGCCGAGTTTTTTTGCATTCTAGGGTTGCGGTATACCTGCGAGTTGCGCTGTAACCCCAATGATTTCTATGCTACCATCGCAACACTGAGATCGTCAGGCGCTACAAAGATCTACATTGGAAAACGCAGCATAAAGCGTCATGCAGACGTCCGTGGAACATGGTCCGTGAGATACCGGACTGGCATTGCAGGAGCGCACAGCGTCATAGCAACCAATGATGCAGTGCGCTCCTGCAATGCCAGTCCGGTATCTCACGGACGTCTGCATGAGGCTTAATACAGTACCAGCAAAGTGTATGAGATTACACAAATGTCACGTACGCTTTGCGGATTGTTTCGATTCGGAAATTGACCTGCATTGTGAATTGCCAAATCCGCAGCAAGTACCTGATGCTCCTAGCACTAAGGGCTCATGCACACGACCGTATGCCCTCCGAGACATGTGGTCCGTGAGCGAGCCATATGTCCCGTAGTGGCATACATCGTGCGCACGGGAGCGCACAGCATGCATTGGGCCGCCTGCTGGACTATTGTAACCTATGATGCTGTGCGCACGTTGTATGCCGCTCCGGGACATATGGCCCGCTCACAGAGGGCATACGGTCGTGTGCATGTAGCCTAATTCTGAGAGCGTTATGTACCCTGCCAGCAGCCGTGAGCAGGGCTCAGGCACCCTCATGGGTATTGGTCCACCGGGAAATTTCCCTGTGGCGTCTATGGCCAGTCTGCACTGGCCCAAGGTTTTTTCCTCCCATAGAGGATATGCATGCTGCATTTTATTTAAAAAAAATAATAATACACCAGAACCCCCCCCCCCCCCCCCCTAATTAAAGGGGCTGTTAGTCCTGAAGAAGACGACCCCTGGGGTCCTAACATGTGCCCCACTCTCCTATCCATGGTCCTGCCGCTGCTCCATTCGCAGTAATGGCTTGGTCCCGTGACCGCTGAGGCCTGTGATTAAGCACAGCGGTCACGGGGGACCCAGCCACCTTCAGGGCCTAAAGGGCCAGCTGCTCCCGGCCCCACAGGACATGAAAGCGGCGAATCCCAGGCCTCAGTGGTTATGTGATCAGGCTGCCCCCCGGACTGCAGACCGGGCACAGGTTAGGACCCCATGGGTTGCCATCTCCATGGCCAGACAACCCCTTTAACAAAAAAGCCCAGTAGTAAATCTCCCATAGACCATAAGCCAATATCTGGAGCTGGAGTTTTTTTTTTTTTAAGTGCAAAAAAAGGTGCAAAAACATCAATATAACCCCAAGAGGGCCCACAAACACCTTTAAAAACCCATGTGTGAACACAGCCTAAACCTCTCCTGCCCTCCTGAGGATAAAAGTGGCAAATGCTCGTCTTGCACTACAACTTCCATCATACTGTAGTGCATTCTGAGAGTTGTAGTGACACAAAACCTAGGAGGCGTTCCACCCTTTCATAGAACACGCATCACCCGGATGGCAGAAAAGAAAGCACGTGAAAAGTGAAAACAGCGACCTACGCACGAAGGAATAAACCACACTGGCTCAGCACAGACATGCGCACTGGCAAGTCATCCTCCCCCTCCTCTGCACGCATGCGCCAGGCACAACAATGAGCCGTCGTTCGTGCTGATCGCGTCTCCTGGACCACGTGACCGAGCTTTATAAAAGGAGGAGCGCACAGCCTGCTGGTTTACTAGTCGCGTAGCTCGGTTGAACGGACGCCGTAACAATGGCGTCAACGAGTCGGTGAGTGAGCCGTCTGCTTCGTGCTGTCGCCTGCCCCAGCTACGTAGTTGTGGTGCGGGCTGCCTAGAGTTGAGGGCCCGGGTTTTGGCTGCTGGTTGTCCGGGGCCGGGCAGCTGTCGGGAGCCCGGAGACTGTATGTTTCCACCATGTTATTAGCGGAGCAGAGGGCCCCACACGAGGCGCTGCCCGAGCCTCCCAGCTGTCATGTGACCACAAGTTACCCCACAAGGCCTCCTGATACCGGACCCTAGCTGCTGTCACATTGCACCTCTTCTCAGTCATCTGCGCCTAGGAAAGCTGGGTGACCACCAATATGGCTGCTGTGAAAGGGCCTGTCGCCTGGATAGTCACCACTGAATACAAGGAACTTTACTGAGGGTATGCAGCTGCTGCGTTACTGTGTTTCAGCGCAGTCACAGGACCGGTGCTCTCCTTGTAGCTACGTGGACATGCTGATCAGGGGTCTGGAAACATAGCCCCCCCTGTGGGGCTAGAAGAGCGGGCAGGGTAGAAATCTGCAAGGCTACAGTTGGGGTACATTCACACGACAGATTGCGGAACGGATGCAGACCCATTCATTTCAATGTGGCCGCAAAAGATGCGGACGGCACACAATGTGCTGTCTGCATCCGTAGATCCGTTCCGCGGCCCCACAAAAAAGATAGAGCTTGTCCTATTCTTGTCCGCAACCGCCGACAATAGGCATTTCTATCATTGGGCCGGCTATATTCACATGGCCAGTATCCGTGGTTTGCGGACCGCAAAACACATACTATCGTGTGAATGTACCCTTAAAAGATGACAGAATGTTTGATTTCTATGTCTGATCCGTGATGGGCGCCGGACAGTGACTTGTCATAGTCTGTCGTTCTAACGGGAAAAAATGTGCAGCGTTATTTTATTTTTCTGTCAAAATGAGTCTGTGAATGAGGCTCCGACGTTGCCCTTAGTCTTAAAGGGGTATTCTGGTGCCACAATTCAAAAACAGGTCAGAGACAACAAATGCTCAGTACTCACCTTAGGGGTGGGTTCACATCACATTTTTCTCATCTGTTTTAACGTATACAAAAAACTTATTGGTAAACGGATGCCTCGGACTGATGCCATACAGTGGCATCCGTTCACCATAGAGTTCCATTGTAAAAAAAAAAAAAGTACTGGTATGTATTTTTTTTTTTTTTTTTACTGGACTGTGCAGGATACTAGAACTGTGTGCTGTGTTTTTTTGTTTTTTTTTGTAAATTATGGCAGTGCCCCCCACTGTCTTCTGTGGTCCCCACTGCTCCTGTTCTCCGGCTTGACAAGCTGAAAACCCCTTGGACTGGCTGAGCCACTAATCACTGAGGGAGGTGCGTCATCACCGCGGAGAGGCGTGGGAATCGGTAAGGTGACTACTTGCTGTTTTTTTTTTTTTTTTGCCGTCTCTGACCTGTTTTAATTTTGCACCTAAAATTGGTGCTCGAGAGTACCCCTTTAAAAGGTTGTATGATCTTGCGCAGGAGTAACCTTGTGTTCTTGCTTAGGCTACGTTCACACTTGCGGCAGAGGATTCCGGCAGGCAGTTCTGTTGCCGGAACTGCCTGCCGGATCCGGCAATCCGGACACAAACGGATGCATTTGTCAGACGAATCCGGATGTGGATTTGTTCTTACAAATGCATTGAAATACCGGATCTGTCTCTGGTGTCATCTGGAAAAACTGATCCAGTATTTATTTTTTCCACAGATTTAAAGGTCTGCACGTGTGCAGACTGGTAGGTCGGATCCGTCAATGCGGCAATTTTAATGCCGGATCCGGCACTAATACACTTCAATGGAAATTTATGCCGTATCCGGCATTCAGGCAAGTGTTCAGGATTTTGGGCCGGAGAGAAAACTGCAGCATGCTACAGTGTTTTCTCCGGGGAAAAAAAAACGTAAGAGGGACTGAACAAATGCTCTCCATTCAGAAGGCATTAGGATAAAACTGATCAGCTATTTTCCGGTATAGAGCCCCTCTGACGGAACTCAATACCGGAAAAGAAAAACGTTAGTGTAAAAGTACCCTTAGTTCTGCACAGACCAGAGATGAGCAAACCTATTCTAAGCGATTTGCCATCAGCTGGGCGGCGTTACCTGTGAGGAAGTGCTCACCTGCTGCAAGGTTGACAGGGCCGGACATTTAAAGGGAACCTGTCACCGGGATTTTGTGTATAGAGCTGAGGACATGGGTTGCTAGATGGCCGCTAGCACATCCGCAATACCCAGTCCCCATAGCTCGGTGTGCTTTTATTGTGTAACAAAAAAACCGATTTGATACATATGCAAATTAACCTGAGCTGAGTCCTGTCACTAAGATGAGTCAGGGACAGGACTCGGCTCAGGTTAATTTGCATATGGATCAAATCAGGTTTTTCTAATAAAAGCACACAGAGCTATGGGGACTGGGTATTGCGGATGTGCTAGTGGCCATCTAGCAACCCATGTCCTCAGCTCTATACACAAAATCCCGGTGACAGGTTACCTTTAACTCTGCCCTGACTATTTCCTGCCTGCGCTAGTGGAGCAGGTTTACAGGCTCTGCATCGGCTTTAGAGCAGCGCCTGCGCAGGAATTCATTCACTCGTCTCTACCCAAGACCCGATCCTGGGGAGCTAAGAGTTTTGTAGACCAGAAAATTATTTAATGATTTATTATTCTTTGAGAAGTGCTCCATGCAGTTCACTTATAGCTTCCCCCAGTGCTTGTGTCCATAAGGATGCTGCTGTCAGGAGGAGCAGTAACTGTCCGCATTGTATAAAGGGCATCTGTCAGCAGATCTGTACATATAACACCGGCTGACCTGTTACAGGTGCACTTGGCAGCTGAAGGCATCCGTGTTGGTCCTATGTACATATGTGTCCACATTGCTGAGAAAAATTTTGTAATATATGCAAATGAGCCTCTAGGAGCAACGGGGGCGTTGCCATTACACCTAGAAGCTCAGCTCACACTGTAACTGCTGTACTTTGACAGCTCCAGGGGGGGAAGCTGCTGGCACGGGGGGGGGAGAGCTTGGTCTGATCACACAGGGGGTAATGAAGGGTGTTGGGGACTGATGGCAGAGGTGTTTTTATAAAGGAAGACAGTCTATTAATTCATTTTTATTTATTAGATTACTCCATTAAAGGGGTTGTCCGGGTTCAGAGCTGAACCCGGACATACCCTTATTTTCAGCCCGGCAGCCCCCCTGAGCCTAGCATCGGAGCATCTCATGCTCCGATGCGCTCCAGTGCCCTGCGCTAGATCGCGCAGGGCACGGGCTCTTGTGTTTTCAATAACACACTGCCGGGCGGTAACTTCCACCCAGCGGTGTGTTCGGTGACGTCACCGGCTCTGAGGGGCGGGCTTTAGCTCTGCCCTAGCCGTTTTACTGGCTAGGGCAGAGCCAAATCCCGCCCATCAGTGCCGGTGACGTCACCGGGGTTCCTGTCAGCCCCATGGAGAGCCCGGTACGTCACCGGAACTCAGAAAAATGCCTTTGCCCTGTGCAATTTAGCGCAGGGCAAAGGAGAGCATCGGAGCATGAAACTGCTCCGATGCTCATGTCAGGGGGGCTGCCGGGGTGAAAATGGAGGGCTGTCCAGGTTCAGCTCTGAACCTGGACAACCCCTTTAATCGTAAAATTGATAGAATACTCGATTTCTAAGATAATCGTTTACTGCAGCCCTAGCTGCCACGTTTGTGTGAAATCCTGTAGGAGACTGGTACAATGCCATGTAGTGTGACCGCCGGCATGCTACCCTGACTGTCCAGTGACCATAGTAATAAACCATCTGCAGCACGTAGGTAGGACCTGAGTAACCTGCTGGTACCAGTAGTAATTACTACCTGCAGGACTTACTCATAGATGTCATAGTCCTCCCACGTGCCAGGAAACACCATTGTCAGGGTCACATATAAAGTGAGGGTTTTTAATTTATGTCCCCCCCCCCCCCCATTTTAGAGTATTTAAAGAAATGTTCAGTCTGCTTAAGGCCTCATGCACAAAACCGCATTTTCAATCTGCCGATCGGATGCAGACCCGTTCACTTCACTGGGGCCGCAACAGTTGTAGCCAGCACATGGCGTTCCGGGTCCTGCTAACATTTTGTGGACAAGGATTCTACAGGAGTTTAAAAAAAAATGGCGGCATGCACTGGAATCTGCGGACCACAAAACACATACGGTGTCCACAGTGGACTAATGGCTTGATTTGCAAGGATAGTTGGACTTTCATTGTCATTTATTCAAGTGTATAGGTGAGGAGAAAAATACTCAACACCATAAGGACGTCCGCCAAATTGGCATGGGGGCGTTTTTTGTGGATATAAGTTGGGACGGCCGCCTGAATTGAGCTTGGTAGTAGAAACGTTCCTTTGCGGTCAGTGTCATGGTGGACAGTCCACCTCACAGCACCTGTTACAGATCCGTGTAGTGTTGGTATTCATCGTACCGCCTGCTGTGTCCTGAATTAGAGGTCGTGCTTTAGATGCCATATAAGAACAGTGTTAAGGCAGGTTTACACCGCAGATTGTCAGAAGGGAAGCGTTCTTTCCTCCGTCGGCTGCTCGATCAGTGAAGGAGACCAATGTACTTGCATGCTGCAGTCTCCTCCACAGTATGACTATAGCGATTCCTCGTCCTGCTACAGAATCAGACTGCCCAATCTGCTGCCCAGAAACTGATTGGTGTGCCTGCATGAGCGACAGGATCACCCGACGAATGTAGCAGTTTTCTTGTTCATCGGGTGATCGGCGGCACATTTACACTGGCAGATTGTCGGTAAGGAACGCTCGCGGGTATGTTCATTCCCAATATTCTGCCCGATATTTGTGCCGTGTCAATCGCCTTTAGTCGTCCCTCAGACAATATTAACTTGTTCTGGAACGACCTTCACTCATTGCATTCCTTCCCGAAAATTGCCTGCTCGTTAGTGGAGGGGAAGATCTGCATTTACATGCAGCGATCACCTCCACTGAATGAAGATGAGCAATGAATGGAGTCGGTAGAAATTTTAGGTAGGCTCCAGCATCTAAAAACAAATAAAATAACCTCTTAATGCCGTCACATACATGTACATGATGTAACTTTAAAAGGGTTTTCCCATTTGAGACAATGGGGGTGTAACGCTAGGCTGATGGGTGCGGGTCAAAGTGGTGGGACCCGCGCCTATCTGGCAATGTGAAGGAGGGTGCACCGCACACGCACGACTGCCCTCCATTAATTTCTATAGGGCTGCCGAAAATAGCCGAGAACTGGCTCTGCTGCTTCCGTCGGCCCCCTAGAAGTAAATGGAAGCAGTGGCCGCGCAAGAGCAGTAGATGAGGTACCTGCTGAGTAGATGAGGCTTTCAAAATGTGATCTACTCAGTGTGGAAATTGACCTGTGATGCAGGTTTTGAGATCTGTTATTTTCAGGGGAAAATCTGACTGAACTCGGATGCGTTTCTTGCGGCAAAATTTTAATGAAAATTTTAATGTACAAACCGCATAGAATACAGTGTGAATGTGGCCGACCTTACGCGCCCCTCCTGTAAGAGCCATGTGCAGGATTCGGCATCTTACCTCAGTAGTTTGTGTGGATTCCAGTTGCAGAAAGCTGTGCAGCTGATCTGCCATGTGTGAATACGCCCTTAGCGCTGTACAGAAGGTGCTGGTGCCTGCATTGTACCCCAGGAAGGTGAGCCTTGTGGTAGGTACTGTACGCGGGAGAGCACGTTCCGCTGCCTGTGTTGTGTCTTCGGTCTGTTAAATGCATTCATTCTGATAATCCCGGACTTCAGTGTGAATGACTCCCACAGGCCGCTCCGCTGACAGGAGCCCAGAGGGAACGCCTAACGTCCCGGGTGAGTGCAGTGTACAGGGAGCCCGGTGACTACCTGTCGGGGCAATCCAGCGCTTCTCGTAATTGTACTTCAGGTCAGAATGTGTAAAATGGCAGGGAGGTCCACAGTAATAAGGAAGTGCGTTCTTCAGTGTGTGATGTTATGAGGTAGGTAATCTTCTGGGCATTGGGCGGATTCCGTTTTTGATGAACCCCAATACGTTTCCATACACATTAGATTAACATTGTCCGTCCCATTCCGGCTATTTTTAGGTGTACGGAGCTACCGACCCTCTAATATGTGTGGCTTCCTGATGTGACTGCATTTGAAAGAAGGGTCGGGCATGTACAGGGGGTCCGATGTTCAGGCAGATTATCGCTAATGAGTGTTCGTATGATGGTCTGCGCCGATTACCCAGTGAACGAGTAATGGGATCGTCTGTGCGGTCAGCTAAATTTTCTGCTGGCAAATAATGACCCTGTATGGGGACAAGAGATGGCATAGCGATCGCTACTCCCCATACTGTGGAGGAGACCTTTGTGTAATTGCAGCAGTCTTCTCCACCAGCAATCGCCTGCGGAATTGAGCAGTGTAAAGGGGCCTTTAGAGGTCAACACACCAAATCCTTTTGTGTCCTTCAGACCATACCGCCAGCAACGTGCCAGACTGGACGGGCCAACCAGGGAGTCAGATTTTATAAGGAGAAGCTGGTCCCTGAACATGATCACAAAGGATTGACTGAATTCAGCCGATCGTGACACCCAAGTTCGGCTGACGGCAGTTTTTAACTGACTGTGGGGCAAAATCTGCCTTTTCTTCAAGCATGCCAGTGTGTTTGGGGCGGTCAGTCGGTGAGCGAGCATTTGGCCCTTAGGAGGCCATGAGAACGCTGTACTGGATGAAGTCAGGACTCTGACCTGTGGAGTGCAAAAAAGCAGAGCGTGAAGAAGATGGGGACTTCTTAGTGGTTTCGGGTTCCCCTATAAGCAAAACTTACCGGTACTTTTCCAAGTAGGAAAACGTTTTGGACCGCTTGTGAGAGCCCTGAACGGAAAGCCAAAACGCCAGTGTGAAAGCAGCCTTACACTCCCTCAGTGCGCCTGCGCCGATGACATCACCGAAATAGAAGACGTCATCGGCGCAGGCGCACTGAGGGAGTGCTGAGGAGACGAGCCTCCTCATCTCAGAGTGCCTGCGCCAAATCAACACAGGCGCGCGATTTTTGAAATGCCGACAGGGCTGGCCGGAGGAGGAGATCCCGGCTGGCCCTGTCAATCAACACGACGAGGGGGCGGATTTCTGCAGCAGCTAGCAGCAAGTAGCCGCCCTACTTGCTGGAAGAGACCGAATTTACATATTATAAAACTTCGTTTTTTGCAGAAACTGCTGGATCAAAGTAAGTAACACAAATATATTGTCATATATCGCAATATAACTAATTTCACTAGCCCAAAAAAAATATATCACTTTAGTGGGGTGACAGAAGCCCTTTAAGGACTCGGCAAACATGGCGTACCGGTACGTCCTAAGTCCCTAAGGGGTTAATGGAATTTATTTACCAAAAAAATTAAACATATACAGCCTTATTCTACATAATTAAAAAACGAATCTTTATTTCATGATGGAATAACCTTTGGATGGTAATATATTTAACTCAAAAAGCATTTTATATTAAAAAAAAATGATTTAAATAAAAAAGAATCCGATTTAAATAAAAATCCATTTATTTTTATTTTTTAAATCATAGATTTTTATCCACCCTGCGCACAAGTAATGTAGTCGGAACCAAATCAGACAGCTCACCGTGCTCTTGTTACGCTGCGCGTAAAAGGGCAATCCCTATATCAAAATTCAAAGGATAATCCCAGCAGGCGTACTTGTTTCCAATCTCTTATTTTGATTGAAATAAAGTATACTAATCACAGGACGCGCTTCGGCCCGTCCAGCCTTCCTCAACTGCATGATGCTAAATGACAGTGTAACATTTTATAGACACAGATTAGTCACATGGTCATGGCATCATCAATTGATTAAACAGGAAATGACATAGGCATATAATTAATGTGTTTTTCTCACTATGGTCTGTGTTCATCATAAAGAAAAGAGTCCTCCGGACTATGATGGTGGTATTGCGGTCTGTCAGAGAATATATCCCATAGTAAAATCCAAAACGCACAACCCAATAATCTGTATTCAGGCCTTTGGGTTGTAAGGTACCCACAGTACGGATCCAGACAGCCTCCCTTTTATAACCCCTATTTAAAAATCTAGATGTAATCTCTTCCATCCTTGTATGTTGTGTCCCTGGATCTGAGACTATCCTCCTAAGGCCTCATGCACACAACAGTATTTTTTCACGCTCCGCAAAACGGGGTTCCGTTGTTCCGTGATCCATTTCAGTTTTTGTTTCCGTGCGTCTTCCTTGATTTTTGGAGGATCACCAGACATGGAGGAAAGTGGAAAAAAAAAAAATCTAAGTCAAGTTTGCCTTGCAAATGATAGGAAAAAACGGACACTGATCACGGACGCGGATGACAAACGGTGAAAGTCAATTGGTCCGCAGAAAATCATGGAAAACAGAACGGACACGGAACACAACGGTCGTGTGCATGAGGCCTTAGGGTCCCTTCACACGTCCATGTGTGTTTTGCGGATCCATGGATCCGCAAAACAGACATCGGCGATGTGCTTTCCGCATTTTGCAGACCTCACATTGCCGACACTAAATAGAAAATGCCTATTCTTGTCCGCAATTGCGGACAAAAATAGGACATGTTCTATTTTTTCGTGATCGGAATTGCGGACCAGGAAGTGCGGATCCATGCTGCCCCATAGAAATGAATGGGTCCGCAATTCCATTCCGCAAAATGCAGAACGAAATTGCGGATGTGTGAATGGACCCTAATCCTCAAACAGATTTTGGGATGGCTTTTTTAAGGGAAATGAATGTGCACTTTGATAGTGTAAGGCTACTTTCACAGTAGCAGTTTTCTTTTCTGGCATGGAGTTCCGTCCTAGGGGCTCTATACCGGAAAATAACTGATCAGTTTTATCCTAATGCATTCTGAATGGAGAGCAATCCGTTCAGGATGTCTTCAGTTCAGTCTTTTTGACTGTTCAGGACAGAGATAATACCGCAGCATGCTACGGTTTTATGTCTAGCCAAAAAAACTGAACACTTGCATGAATGCCGGATCCAGCATTTTCTTTCCCCATAAGAATGTATTGGTGCTGGATCCGGCATTCAAAATACTGCAATGCCGGATCCGTCCTTCCGGTCAAGTGCAGATCGGTAAAAATGTGAAGAAAAAAATAGAAACGGATCAGTTTTGTCCGTATGACAGATCCGCTCTTGCAATGCATTTGTGAGACTGATCTGCATCCGGAGCCGTCTACAAATGCTGTCCGGTTGCATGCAGATTGCCTGATCCGGCAGGCAGTTCCAGCGACGGAATTGTTTACCGGATCACTCTGCCGCAAGTGTGAAAGTAGCCTAACACGCTATTTCTATCCGTTGCTTTTCTCTATAGGTCAGTACATAAATAACCACCTTTATGTTTCATTACCATCACATCTAGGAAATTGACAGCATTTTGATCATATGTTGGCGTGACTTTTAATGCACACACTTATGCCGGATGTATGACCGGTTATTACCTGCCGGCATCATGGGGCTCGAGCTACGGTTCGTTGGTCAGTTGCGCACAGGTAATATAGGCAGATAACGCATATCCGGCAGGTGTTCATGTGAGCTTGGTTTTCTGCTAAACTGACTTGTGATTTCTCCCGATTTCCACATAGCTGTAGTACTCCATTTCTCCTGTGGCAGCGCTGTAGGGGAAGTAAACACTTGTCAAGTTCTTCAGCCACCCTGACAACAAAAGGGCATTATTAGTAACTGCAGCTACCCGTGAAGTAATAAAAAGCAGCATTAAAGGGGTTGTCCACTGATAGAACATTGATGACCTATCCGGAGAATAGGACATCAGTTTCCCATCAGCCGGACCCCTGCCGTTCACTTGTTTGCAAGGGTTGTGGTGCTGGGGCAAGCGCTGCATCCTTTTCACGGCTGTGAAGTGTAATTAAAACTGCTCGTTCCATTCAAGTGAATGAGATAATTGTGATTCAGCGTTTCACACTAGTGTTAAAACTATCCGGCAGAGGTACAGCCTGCGTAGCCAAAAGGGCCGGAGCACCGCCAGGCCTCATTGACTATAATTGGATCCGGCGTGAACGCTTGCGCTGGGTTTTTGTCCAGCTTACTATCTGAGCTCATGCGGGAAACTGTCCAGGTTCTATTATAATCAATAGGTTCCGGCGGAAAGCTAGTCTCCGGCTATGCTCGGTGCGATGAACTCGGGCAGAGGCTATTCCTCTGTCAGATAGTTTTAACTAGTGTGAAACTAACTTTACACTGCAGTGAAGAGGACGGAGCGCTGACTCCAGGGCCGCAACCTCTTCAAACAACTGATCTGTGGAATCGGACCCCCACGATCCGATACCGGTGACCTATCTAGAGGACAGTTGTTCCAGATGATTAAAAATCTCAGACAACCCTTACAATTGCCTAAATGATCTACTCCTACCTGTTTCTCCAGCGGTGCCCCCTGCTGCGCGGTAGAGGTGACATGCTTGAATACTGCATGTGACCACTGCAGCCAATCTGTGCCCTCAGCAGGGAACTACGCTGGAGAAAATGGGCGAGGGTATCCTGCTTTTTTATTTTAATCAATAGTAGGGGCTGTCAGATTGTGAAAGAGTCATGTGGGCATCCTGCTTGGTGAAAGGGGTTCTCCAGGAATTAAAAAAAAAGTATTTTCATTTTTTTTATAATATATTCACAAATACCTTTCATTACTTAGAATGGCTTTTTTGTCTTGCAGCGCAGTCTGTAGGTTATAAAGCATTTTCATTGTTAGGCCGTGGTCATAGAGGCAAAATCTGCCACTGGTGGGCATGTCTCTACAGTCTGACCCCATCACTTATTGAACAGTGTCAGAACACCCGTTTCTCACTTTATTCACAAATTTCTCAGTGGAATAATAGAGGAACAGTGCAAACATTTACAATAATAGACGTGTCAGGAAATCCAATGAATCTTTCCATAGGCTGCACATAGGAAATACGTCACCCGTTTTCCTTGCACGGCAATAGTCTGTGGATTTTGCCTACACGTGTGAATTTACCCCTGATGTTACTTCTACTACAGATGTGCAGCGCTTCACGTTAACATGACAATAACATCTGCATTTGTGTTTTGCCTTAGTGTGGAACCGAGAGTGACCTGTCCAAATCATCCTGAGGCCATTCTGGTGGAAGATTACAGAGCGGGGGACATGATCTGCTCAGAATGTGGATTAGTTGTCGGTAAGGTCACGTGCGGCTCATAGAGAACTGGGGAAGTGGGGTGTATCACTGTGATGGTACGACCACACGTGGCAGATACGTCATGGATTTTTGCCAGTGGAATAGAGTGTTGAAAATCCACAGCGTTTACCATGGCAGCAAAGTGGAGGAGATTTAAAAAATGTAAAAAATCGGTCTGCGGCACAGTTTGCCAATCTATGCTTTATTCACCCATGTAGTGCAGAGGTTGAAGACCACAGCCTTATGCCTTTAAAGATTCACATGTAGCTTGTGCAGATTTAGATTTTCTGTACTAAGATACATTTTAAGTGACTTTTATCCTAAGGGGGTTCCTGGGACCAGGATCCTGATGACCTTTCCTCCGAATAGGCCATGGATATCAGATTGGTGGCACCCCAGACCATGCTTTTTGAAGAGGCCATGGCATTTGTGCAACTCCTACCGCTGCTAACTTCTGCTCTGCTGCTCAACGCTGTCCATCTTAGAGTGCCCCCTAGTGGTGTCTGCTAGAAGCTACTAGCTTTGTCAGCCTGTAGGTCTTCCTAATTCTGGACCATCTCTGAAGTAAACCTGTTTCTTACTTTTAGGTGATCGAGTTATTGATGTTGGCTCTGAATGGAGAACTTTCAGCAATGACAAAGCTACCAAAGATCCATCTCGAGTGGGAGACACCCAGAATCCTCTTCTAAGCGGTGGAGACCTGAGTACAATGATTGGAAAGGTAGATCTCATGGCCCACGCTGGCTACTACATGTATGTAGTACACATATAAATCTACACAGTGATTCTCTGTATAGCTATTTTGTTCAGCTGCAGTCTTCAACTGGTGGCTCTTCAGCTGCTGCGAAACCACAACTGCCGGCTCTAGTCCGGAAATGCTGGGAGTTGTAGTTTCAGACTAACCTGAATTGAGGAGGTGAGTAGACGCCTGGACAGGGGGGTGGCGGAGGATGTAATGTTTCTTGGACTTGGCAGAGGTATTTGATACTGTCCCTCATAGACATTTAATGGGTAAAATAAAGGTCTATAGGCTTAGAAACTACAGACTGTAATTGGATTAAAAACTGGCTGACGGACGGTGTCCAGAGTTGCGGCCAATGATTCCTATTCTGAATGTTCCCGGGTTATAGGTGGTGTACCCCAAGGTTCAGTCCTGGGTCCTCTATTATTTATTTAGTAATGATATTGAGGATGGGATTATAGCAATGTTCCTATTTATGCAAATTGCACCAAGCTGTGCAGTCTATGGAAGGTGTCCAAACACTACACAGCTGACTTGGGCATTCACTTGGCAAATGAGTCAGTGTAAATAAATGTAAAGTTATGCATCTTGGTAGTAATAATCTACATGCATCATATGTCCTATGGGACGTAAAACCGGGGAAGTCACTTGGAGAAAAGGATTTGGGTGTCCTTGTAGATTAAATAACCGCATACCATGTCAATCAGCTGCTTCTAAGGCCACCAGGATATTGTCATGTAGTGGATGAGGCATGGACTCGCGGGTCAGGGATGTAATATTACCACTTTACAAAGCATTGGTGCGGCCACATCTGCAATATGCAGTTCAGTTCTGGGTGCTAGCTCATAGAAAGGATGAGCTGGAGAAAGTACAAAGGAGAGCGACTAAACTGGTGAGGGGTATGGAGGGTCTTGGATAGGAGTACCATGTGGCCATAAGGACCATAGCTAGCTCTTGTTAACTAATTAAGACTGCACTGTTGAGTCAATCTACATTGTAAATGGACGCGCAGCCCAACTAAACACTGCAGTCTTCATTAGTTGGCAAGAGCTAGCTGCGGCCGCATCAGAACTGGGAAATGAACGCGCAGTGTGATGAGCTATATAATATGTAAATGTGTAGAATTCTGGTTTCCAACTCCCCTTCCTTCGACCCCTTCAAAGCATCCATGGTACCTATACAGCGTATGTCACGTCTTTAACGATGGCATATATTAAATGTGACAATGGGGAAGGCTAGATGGATGGATCGATTGATCTGCCTGGGGGGCTGAAAACTGAGAAAATATAAATATTCAAATCTCTTCTCAAAATGCATAAACAATTTAAAAAAAAATCTATCACGGGCATTGCCCGTACTATTAAAATATAAAAAAAGCTTAGCCCTTACTGTGAATGGTGTCACTTTACCTCCCCCCAAAATTTTTATAAGTGATCAAAAAGTCATACACACCCCAAAATGGTATTAATAAAAATTACAGACTGTCCCACAAAAAAATAAGCCCTCACACATCTCCATAGACATAACTATAAAAAAAAGTTATGGGGGTCGGAATATGGAGATGAAAAGAAACTATACATACATGGTATTGCTGTAATCATACTAAGGCTCCATTCACACGTCCGCAACGTGTTTTGCGGATACACGGATCCGCAAAACACAAAGCGGCAATGTGCAATCCGCATTTTGCGGACCGCACATTGCCGGCACTAATAGAATATGCCTGTTCTTGTCCGCAATTGTGGACAAGAATAGGACATGTTCTATTTTTTTGAGGAAACGGAAGCACGGATGCGGAAGTGCGGATCCGCAAATGTGGATACGGACAGCACATTCCAGCCCCATTGAAAATGAATGGGTCTGCACCCGTTCCGCAAATTTGCGGAACAGATGCAGATCCATTTTGCGGACATGTGAATGGACCCTAACCTAGGGTTAAGCGGTAAACAGTGGTGTCAGCGATATACCGCGGTATTAAGAAACAGCGATATCGCTGTTTCCTAATAACAGTGGTATTTTGTGTTGTCATAGAAGCAGTCACATGTGCGCTGACAGCTTCTAAATCTGTGTCCGCCAGCCCCCCGCCTCTGCATAACAGTACTCACAACCACATTACTGCCCGCAGCGGCCGCCCCCGACTCCTAGTAGCTCCACATATTCATGTCTCTGTCCACCGACGTCTGAATCGGATAACGGCAGAGGCGAGCACAAACAGCCAGGTGGGAAAAGTCTCTCCAACTCCCACACAGTTTGGCCTGCGAGGAGTGAGAGACGAGACCTTAAACATAGAATAGAACCGGCCCGGGTGTCATACATAAAGGTGCTATGTCTGCCTGCCTTCTGCGGCCTGGTCCTGCCTGCAGTCTGCACACTGATCTGTAATAGCAGGCATGAGCAACATGACATTATACTGAGGGGGTCAAATTAAACTTGTTCATACAGTGTAACGTCTCCTTGTGGCTGCCCCCGCACAGTGTAACGTCTCCTTGTGTTTTTTTTTCTTTTATATGGGTATTTATCGCAATAAATTTATTTTATAGTCTGAATATTTTTGATATCTCCCAACCCTATACTAACCTAGAGAATGAAGAGCACAAGTAAGTTTTACCGCATAGTGAACAAAACCCATAAAACTGTGGCGGAATAGCTTATTTTTAAAACAATTTAAATTTTTTCCTCAATTCCACCCCATCTGGATATATTTTTTTTCTAGCTTCCGACTATATTATATGCAATATTAAATGGTGCCATTAGAAAGTGCAACTTGTCCCGCAAAAAATAAGCCCTCATACAGCTGTGTGAATGGTAATAGAAACAAGTTATGGCTCTGAGAAGGCAGGGAGTGAAAAACGAAACCGCCAAAACAAAAAAATCGCTATGTCAGGAAGGGGTTAATTCACGTACCATCTCATCCCTTCATTGAACTTTGACCTGAACCTTTGCTGAAACAACCAAGATGCAACCGTGCTTCTCAGTGCACTCTGCACTTTCGGGTTTCATCAGCTCTGCTCTGCCATATAGTTTCTATAGATCCGTACTCTGCATGTTGGAAATGTCCGCAGAGCTGATGAAACCCATTTTTTTTTTTTTTTTTTTTTTTTATTAGTATGGGGTATGAATAATACTTTAACATTTGTATGTCTGTATTTTTTGTCCTAGGGAACAGGTGCAGCAAGCTTTGATGAGTTTGGGAATAATAAATACCAGAACCGTAGGACAATGAGCAGCTCGGACAGAGCCATGATGAATGCCTTTAAGGAAATTTCCACTATGGCCGACAGAATAAACCTCCCCCGTAATATTATTGTAAGTCAGCATCTTGTGAAAGCCTTTCTATATCACTTCTCTAAAATGTGTAATGTGGTTTTTATTTATTTTTTATTCTTTTTCCAGGATCGGACAAATAATTTATTTAAACAAGTGTATGAACAGAAAAGCTTGAAGGGTAGAAGTAACGACGCCATAGCTTCTGCATGTCTGTATATTGCCTGTAGGCAAGAAGGTGTACCCCGAACATTTAAAGGTTTTTAATTTCTTGTCCTAAGTTCTTGATGCTAATGTTTTAGAATGGGTGCTTTATTTTGTATGTATGTATAGTCTTGGGTGAATGGGGAGTGTGTTGTAATGGAATGATTTGACTGTTGTGTAAAACATCCCTTCTCCATGACTTAATGTGCAGGATTAAAGCCCGCGTCCAGGTGACATACAGGTATGGCGCTTGGTCACTGAGTTGAGTGAAGCAGATCTAGAATGCTTTAAAGCCCACACACCACTTTGACATGGATCTTTTTTATTTTTTTTGCATAGGTTAATGGTTTCCTTGAGCAGAAGCTTTCACTTTGCAATCTTCCTTCCTTAATTTTCAAACCCCCCTGATATTTGGGTTACAACCTGCTAGTTGTAGACTTTTCACATGTCTGTGTCCAGAATGCTGCAGTCTTCACTAGTTTGTGTATCGGCACCGCTTCATCCCTGTATTGATTTCCCCTTCTATAGCTCATGAGGGATCTTCTCTTGCTTGTACCGACAAACGCTGTTGCTGAGGATGTGATCCCATCCTGCAGAGTTGGCCTTGGGTTGCTCTGCTTTCGGTCTACACTTCTATACAACCTATGTGACTCTCCTCCAAACTATGTGTGTGCCTCCCTATCTACACGAATGTAAGGCCTTCCGTGCCTGCGCTGCGGACCACAAATAGCCGTCCGCAATATATGGGCTCTGGCTGTGTGCACTCTGATGCGGACCCATCGACTTGAACTGGTCTGATTTACAAAAGGTAGGTCATGTCCTATCTTTTGCAGTGCGGATACATGGACCTGAAAGCCCACGGAAGTGCTTTGGGGTGTTTCCATGGGCTTCCTATCCATGCCTCTGCCCTGCAAGAGATGGGACATGTCCTATCTTTGGCCATATTTTGCGGATTGAGGAGCCATTCAAGTCAATCCACATGGCCATTGCCTGTGTAGTGTGGACCCTCCGTTTGCGGTCCGCAATACGGGCACGGAGGCCTTATGTTCGTCTGAACGAGCCCTTATTCTGGTACAGTTTTCTGACACCCTAGCAGGCTATGCTTTGTGGGCATCTCTGGTTGATGAGAAAACTCAGCTATTTACCGTGAAATAAAAATACTTGTTCATGTGCGCTCCTGTATGAGGGGGGGGTCATCAGCCTAGACCTGGGTGTAGGTTTGAGAGACCTTCAATAAAGTGACGACCGCCTAACTGTTAGTGTTTTCTTCCACTCTATGCCTCCTTGAGCGCCAATGCCAGACCGCGCTGCATCCAGTGCCAATTTCACCTGCTGTGTTGTGTTTGTTCTCCATGAAGGCCCCACTGAGCGGGATAATGTCCTCCCCTGGACACATCTGAAGCAGATTATTTGCTGCCGTTTAATTAAAACTCACTTGCTCTTGCGAACTGACTACCGTAGTCTGACAACCGACGTTTGTTTGCTTTGTAGAAATCTGCGCCGTCTCAAGGATCTCCAAGAAAGAAATTGGCAGATGTTTTAAGCTGATCTTGAAAGCGCTGGAAACAAATGTGGATTTGATTACGACTGGAGACTTCATGTCCAGGTTCTGTTCAAACTTGGGTCTCACCAAACAAGTGCAGATGGCAGCTACTTACATTGCACGCAAAGCTGTGGAGCTGGACTTGGTTCCTGGAAGAAGTCCCATATCCGTGGCAGCTGCTGCCATTTACATGGCTTCACAGGCATCTGCTGAAAAGAGAACGCAGAAAGGTTAGTAAAATGCTGCTTAGATGACCCATCAGCTGCAAAGTGAAACCGCTCCCTCCTAGGCCCTGTATACATGTGTATATGCCTAAAAGTTCAGTTGTATACAGTACGGAGTCGGCGAGACTCATACTTTCACTTCCTGATCTGTTTGCCCCATACAATACAATTACTCTTGTATATGAGCAGGGTTGCAATATTCATTGTCACCAGAGGGCACCACTGCACCAAAAAAGGGTAGTCCCAGAATGACGACAAACACTAGATAAGAGCTGTCTGATTGCTGGGAACCCTGCTGATCATGGGAATGGGGGTCCCATGTCCCCAGTTAAATGGTGTGGTGGTCAAGCTGTATGGGACTGTGGGGGAATGGCCAAGTACTGTGTTCTGCCATCTCCAGCAGTCCCATGGAGATCAAGCATGGCAATGCTCATGGTCGATCACTTTCATATGAAGACACTGATCCCTCTCGTGATCAATAGTGCCCCCCCCTTCTTCCCCCACTAATAGGAAACGTATCGCCTAGCCTGTGAGTTTAGAAATGGTTACCATAAATATTCGTTCATGTTTGGCCATTATCGATCTGCACCCAGCTGCCAGCTTAATGTAACTACCTGGTTGTCTTTTGCATCTGTTCTATAGGGCCAGAATATTCATTTGTATGGGAATATGAAACAGCCAAGCACATATTGCAAATGCAACTCCATTTAGGGCTGAAAATATTAATCGATTAAATTGAGTAATTCAACACAAAAAACACCTTGATGCAAAAAAAAGTCATGTGACCACGGAGCGGGAGTGAAGTGCTTGCTATTACTCACCGCTCCGTGGACGCCGGCCGGTACCCCCATCGTCACACATAGTCAGGTCAGTGCACTTCTTTATAGATGAGCTGCTAACACTATTCACAAGTGTTCATCCGTGTCTGCGGTTTTCATGGCTTAACAACACGTAGTCACTAGCGGATTACGGCAGAACATATGGCTCCAGTGTGCACAGCGCCCGGCACCGTCCTGTACCTGCAACCACTCGCCCATGTGTCCTCCGTCACAGGTCACATTACCCAGCATGCACCGTCACGGCTTCCCTCTTCCCACAGTGCCTTGCCATAGCCCGTTCAGCCACTGCACTGCGATTATCTGCGGAGTCCCAGGCAGGGCTGATGCTGGTTCACGGTGTGAGGGTAGATCTGCGCTCCGGTCACCATGCAGGAGCTCATCACTTGTGTGGATCACATTCACTTTAACCTGGAGCTGGCTATAGAGTAGCAGCTGGGGGCACAACCTCTCCCCTTCCCGGGCATGGACAGCAAGTGATGAGCGGGACGATGGGGCTGGGTACTCTGCAGCCAGTCCATGTTTCCCGCCTGGCGGTCCCCCTGTGTCAGCCCTGTGTGGCTGATGTCACGGCTCCCAGTGGTGCTGTCACCCAGAGTAGCACGCCATGCGGAAAGCTGATGGCACTGGGGGATAGTGGAGCACTTGGGCTGATCGCACAGGGGGAAACAAAGGGTTTTGGGGACTGGTGGCAGGGGGTCTGAGGTTTTTATAAAGGTAAACCAGTAAAAGTGTTTTTTCTTATTAGATTACTCGATTAATCGTAAAAATAATCAATAGATTTCTCCATTTCTAAAATAACCGTATACTGCAGCCCTAGCCCCATTTAATTGTGTACAACGGGTTCTTCATTTGTGGGAATATCTAACAAATCTGCTGCACAAGAATTGGACTTTCGGCTGGCTTCTTAAAATCCCCAGAATCCTTTTAAGATTCACTATGGTGCATGCATACCTCATCAGGGAATCCACCAGAAATATGCCATGTACAGTAGTTACATGTAGTGTTGCCTAGTTTAAAAAAAGGCAAGTGTAATCTAGGCTTAAACGGGTTGTCCCATTTCACAGGATAGGAGATAAGTATCTGATCAGTGGAGATCCAACCACTGTGGGGCCCGCCAGGTCACCATAATGGGGGCCACTGTTCCCCTACTTGAATGGAGCAGTGGACATGAATGCACACTGTCTCCATTCAACTGTCTAGGACTGCCAGAGATATCGGAATGCATGTCCGCCATGCTATTCATTGGTCCCCATTCTTGTGATCAGTGGGGGTCACGGCAGTCAAACCCCTGCCCATCAGACATCTGGAGGAAAGGGGTTGTCCCATTACCACGACAGAACACTTGGTGAAAGCGCCTACAGGACATCCTGAATCTGTCCCGAGGTCGGCTGACTTCACGTCACTAGACCTACAATGAAGCCTGGAACTCCCAGACATAATACCAGCATGGACATGCAGCGTATTTCACATGAATACTATTGGATGGGCCCTAGTAGAAACCCTCGGGAGGTTTAACCTCAAACACACCACTGGTCACTGGACCAAAAATCCCTGTAGGGGTACTACTGTATGTGAATTAAAACATTAAACTTTATTTTAGGGCTGCAGCTAATGATTATTTGAATAATCGATTAGTTGCCGATTAATTTCTACGATTAATCGGGAAAAATGACAAAATTACAAAACAAAGCGGTTTATATGATTTTACCTGAAAAATTATGTTCAAAGGCCATATTAAAACAAATTGTGGATGGCACTGTTATGGGGGGGATTTGTGGGTGGCGCTGCTATGGAGAGGGGGATCTGTGGGTGGCGCTGCTATGGAGAGGGGGGATCTGTGGGTGGCGCTGTTATGGAGAGGGGGGATCTGTGGGTGGCGCTGCTATGGAGAGGGGGGATCTGTGGGTGGCGCTGCTATGGAGAGGGGGGATCTGTGGGTGGCGCTGCTATGGAGAGGGGGGATCTGTGGGTGGCGCTGCTATGGAGAGGGGGGATCTGTGGGTGGCGCTGCTATGGAGAGGGGGGATCTGTGGGTGGCGCTGCTATGGAGAGGGGGGATCTGTGGGTGGCGCTGCTATGGAGAGGGGGGATCTGTGGGTGGCGCTGCTATGGAGAGGGGGGATCTGTGGGTGGCGCTGCTATGGAGAGGGGGGATCTGTGGGTGGCGCTGCTATGGAGAGGGGGGATCTGTGGGTGGCGCTGCTATGGAGAGGGGGGATCTGTGGGTGGCGCTGCTATGGAGAGGGGGGATCTGTGGGTGGCGCTGCTATGGAGAGGGGGGATCTGTGGGTGGCGCTGCTATGGAGAGGGGGGATCTGTGGGTGGCGCTGCTATGGAGAGGGGGGATCTGTGGGTGGCGCTGCTATGGAGAGGGGGGATCTGTGGGTGGCGCTGCTATGGAGAGGGGGGATCTGTGCGCTGCTATGGAGAGGGGGATCTGTGCGCTGTTATGGAGAGGGGGAACTGTGCGCTGTTATGGAGAGGGGGATCTGTGCGCTGTTATGGAGAGGGGGATCTGTGCGCTGTTATGGAGAGGGGGATCTGTGCGCTGTTATGGAGAGGGGGATCTGTGCGCTGTTATGGAGAGGGGGATCTGTGCGCTGTTATGGAGAGGGGGATCTGTGCGCTGTTATGGAGAGGGGGATCTGTGCGCTGTTATGGAGAGGGGGATCTGTGCGCTGTTATGGAGAGGGGGATCTGTGCGCTGTTATGGAGAGGGGGATCTGTGCGCTGTTATGGAGAGGGGGATCTGTGCGCTGTTATGGAGAGGGGGATCTGTGCGCTGTTATGGAGAGGGGGATCTGTGCGCTGTTATGGAGAGGGGGATCTGTGCGCTGTTATGGAGAGGGGGATCTGTGCGCTGTTATGGGCATAACAGTGCACAGATTCCTTTCCCCATAACAGTGCCATAGACAGATCCCCCTCTCCATAGCAGCGCCGGCCCTGCTGCTCACAGCAGACTAATCACTTACTGCATCTTTATTTTACCTTACAATCGTGACGCTCCAGTAACTACAGGCAGATCGGAGGGCAGCGTAACGTCACTTACTCACGTGACGCACCTGCTCCGCCCACTTTATTAATGACGGAGGCGGAGCAGGTGCGTCACGTGAGTAAGTGACGTTACGCTGCCCTCCGATCTGCCTGTAGTTACTGGAGCGTCACGATTGTAAGGTAAAATAAAGATGCAGCGACTTAAAGTAAACCACCCGCATAGCAACGAATCGGCGATTATTCGATAACTGGATTCGTCGACAACGAATCCAGTTATCGATTATTATCGATTACATCGATTAATCGTTGCAGCCCTACTTTATTTGGTCATTTAAAATATGGTTATAGATAAACCAATACCCACACACTTAAAACTATCAGATGATAGTGCTGGAATGTGCTGAGCTGCTGATTGGAACTATTTCTCTCACATTAAAGAGAGGAGATTGAAGGAGGGTGAAATGTTGTGATTTAAGGTGTGCAGTTTTGATGCACAGGAACAAGGATGTGACCCTATTTGGGGAACACTTAGACCTGGGCCCAGGTCGTAACTGTAAATCCTAACGCCTATTAACATGAACCTGCGTATCACTTGCCACTAGCAACACAACATTCACACACACCCAGGAACGTGTTACTCGTATTCCTGGAACCATATGTACTTATTAAAGCACCTCTTGAGCACTAACGTCTGCCTAAAATCAATTTGCGCCTAACACTAGTCCCCACCCGACATGTTTTGCCGCGATGCGGCTTCGTTAGGGGTATTAGCGTTGGCGCGCTGAGGAACAGGAAGCTATATTAGCTAAGTCACGCCCCTGTTTGTCTGCAGCGACTGATCTATCGGACGTGGCTGCGGGGGCGTGTCAGCAGTATCGAGTGCATGGACGCCTAGTGATGAGCTCATCATCACGCGTCCTCTGCCCATTCTGTTTACCGGCACCATCTGATTAAGTCATGATAGACGTCTGCCCGCCTCCTCCATGTCATGGAGGTTAGGAGTGGCCGCGCAGAGAACAGTCTGCAAGTAAACAAATTCAGATGGGTGGTAAATGTCTGATAGACTCAAATGGAGGGACAGAGGCACAGAAATTTAAATTTATATCCTATTAATTACAGATCATACTTATGTAGAACTAGGTTTATCAAAAATGAAGGGGAGATGGATCAATTATATTAGCAAACTTTACATTCTCCATAAAAATACCATTAGCCTCTATCCTCCACTAATGACAGAAAAAGTACTCGGGGTCCACTTATGTTTGTTCCTCATTGAAAGGGGGTATGGGGTCATCATGTGACCTATAACACAATAGAACCTTGCGTATATACTTTATTTTGTATTGTTCATTTTTTTCCATCACATAAATGGCAGTGATGACATATTCCAAATTTGATATATTTCAATATTTCAAAACAACATAGACATGGATGTCAATATTTGTGAAACTATTTTTATAAAAAGCCTTCATTAAGTCCAGATGGAGCTTTACTAGATAATCTATATATCCATTTGGCCTCTTCCTTTAATAACTTGGCATCCAGGTTTCCAGATCTGGGACCCAATTTTACTTGGAAGAGACCCCAGAATTTCAGCACATCTATACAACCATTATGGACATATGAAATATGTCTATACAATGATGTATCTTTTTTACTATTTATTGCACTGATGTGCCCCCAATATTTCACATGACACACTGTATGCAGCCGTGTATCTGTGGTATCAGACCACCTCACCTTGATGTCTCCTTTCCACAGAAATCGGTGACATAGCCGGTGTAGCCGATGTCACCATCCGACAGTCCTACAGACTCATCTACCCACGGGCTCCAGACTTGTTCCCTGCAGACTTCAAGTTTGACACACCCGTTGACAAGTTGCCGCAATTATAAACCAATCTTCTGCGGTTCTGGAATAGTTGAGTTGTGTTGCAGTTTTATTTCAAGGTGATGCAGACACGTCAAGCACAATTGGTGAACTCTGCAGCAAGTCTGAAAAACATTCCAAGCATTTTCTATATGTATATATCATAGCAGGTTAAATATTTAAGATTTGAACAACTGCGTGTTTCTTTGTTTTGCATACATTGTATATTGATGGCTAGTAACGGCTAATAAATACTTTCCAGAAACTGTTCCTAGTCATCCTTTAGGAGCCCGACAACTCCCGCTTTGTACGGCAGGAGCTGACAGCACCCTGGTGACGTTCAGCTCGGTGTACATTGTAACAGTCGACTTCCTGTTTTAATGAATGCAATTTTCTATGTAATATATACTTTTCTGTAATTGAATGGCTTACTGTGCTTTTCTTTGAAGACCTTTCTCTTCTTCGTAAATGTCACCGCCTCATGGTCACTAATGGCCAAACCCACATTCTGTTTCCTAAATGTATTAGGCCTCTTGCACACTAATGTTGTGCATCCGTTCCGTGCATTGGGGACTGCAATTTGCAGTCCCCGATGCACGGGCAACGTCCGTGCGACGGATCGAGACCCATTCAGCTTGAATGGGTCCGTGATCCGTCCGCACCGCAAAAAATAGAACAAGTTCTATTTTTTAGCGGTGCGGAGGCACGGACAAACACCACGGAAGCACTCCGTAGTGCTTCTGTGGGGTTCCGATCCGTGCTGCCGTTCCACATCTCCGTGATTGCGGAACCATTTAAGGGCTTCTGTCACCCCCAGAACACCTTTTTTTTTTTTTTTTTTTTTTTGGGGCTTGTTAAAATCCTTATTTAACTATTCCCTATATAGGGCTCTTACCTTTGTCTGTGGCTTAGTTTCCTTAAAAATCGATCTTTTAAAATATGCAAATGACTTCACTACCAGCAAGTAGGGCGTCTACTTGCTGGTAGCCGCCGCAAAAAAAAAACGCCCCCTCCTCCTGTTGATTGATAGGGCCAGCGAACACTCTCCTCCGGCTGGCCCTGTCAGCATTTTAAATCCCGTGCCGGTCTTCATTTGGCGCAGGCGCTCTGAGAGAAGGAGGCTCGCATCCTCAGCACTCCCTCAGTGCTCCTGCGCAGATGACGTCACCGAAAGAGAAGATGTCATCAGCGCAGGCGCACTGAGTGAGTGCTGAGGAGGCGAGCCTCCTTCTCTGAGCGCCTGCGCCGAATGAAGACGGCGTTCGCTGGCCCTGTCAATCAACAGAAGGGGGGCGGGTTTTTGCGGCGGCTACCAGCAAGTAGACTCCCTACTTGCTGGTAGTGAAGTGATTTGCATTTGATTTTGGTGGTGACGGAAGCCCTTTAAGTGAAAGGGTCTGCATCTGTGATGCGGAGTTCAAGAGGCCTTAGTAGTATCCAGCCATAAAGTTCAGGGTTGTATTGCTTAAAGGGAACCAGTCGTCATGAAAATGCAAATTAATCTGCAGGCAGCATGTTATAGAATAGGAAGAGCTGGGCAGATATATAGTTTTGTGTGAAAAGATTTACTAAAACTTGTACTTTATACATTTAAATTCCTGCTCGTTCTGGGCTCTGTCGAGGAGGCGGTCCTATCAGTGATTGACAGCTATCTCTGCATTTACAGTCATAGAAAGAAGGCTGTCAGTCATTGATGGGACCGACTCCTGGACTACAAAGCCCAAAATAAGCAGGGTTATAAATGGAAAAATTACCTAGTTTAGGCTACTTTCACACCTGCGTTCAGGTGTCCGCTCGTGAGCTCCGTTTGAAGGGGCTCACAAGCGGCCCTGAACGCAGCCGTCTGGCCCTAATGCATTCTCAGTGGAGGCGGATCCACTGAGAATGCATCCGCCTGCCAGCGCTCAGCCTCCGCTCCGCTCAGTGAGCGGACACAGCATTCGGGTGTCCGCCTGGCCGCGCGGAGGCGAGCGGATCCGTTCCGACTTACAATGTAAGTCAATGGGGACGGATCCGCTTGAAGATGACACCATTTGGCTCAATCTTCAAGTGGATCCGTCCCCCATTGACTTTCAATGTAAAGTCTGAACGGATCCGCTCAGGCTACTTTCACACTTAGAAAATGTTTCTAAGTTCTAATGCAGACGGATCCGTTCTGAACGGAGCCACCGTCTGCATTAATATGAGCGGATCCGTTCAGAACGGATCCGATCGAACGCTAGTGTGAAAGTAGCCTTAACTGAATATTTTCCCATAAACCTATATATCTGCTCAGCTGCTCCTGCTCTATAAACTGCTGCCTTCAGCTCTGATACCTTGTTCAACATGACGGGTTCTAACTTGCTGCCTCATGGTTAGCTTTTCACCACGATCTTTAACAGGTAATTAACTCAAAATGTAACTTTATTTGAAACTATTCTGAATGCCCTTAAACTGTTGTAGTAATTTATTTTTCGCTTTATAAAATGCACCTGATAAGACGCACCCTGGTTTAAGAGGAGGAAAATAATAAGAAAAAAATAATCGGACCTAAGAACAGAATTCAGATCAGTGCCCATCAGAGAGAAAACAAATTCCGTTACCTTTCCTCGTCCCTCACTGCTCTCCAGGTTCGGCCGTCTCTGCTGCATTCTTCACTCCCTGATCTTCTCTGGACCTGCGCTGCAGTGTCCTCGGACTGCACGCAGCATCAGGTCATAGCGTGCGCACATGTCCTGACGCTGTACTCTGTCAGGACAGTGTAGACAGTGCTTCGCTCCCTGCGACTCCTGCATACTAGCGAGCACTTCCACAATGGAAGCGCCCACTAGTATTCGCTTCATAAGACGCACTGACAATTTAAGTGTGTCTTACAAAACAAAGTAGGGTACTTTGATTTTACTGTTACTGCCAAATGGGGCACCCAACGTTCAGAGTGTCTGTAGCGTGGAATCTGTACGGTCATACGCAGCTGACGTGTGGTGTATGGGCGTGCAGATTCCACAGTTCTGCAGCTGGCTTCATTACTGGCAGGTAATACCTAGCTGTACAGATGTGCTATGCCAGGCTTTAACCAAGCGGGTACAGGCATGTGTGCTGCTGCCAGTATTGAGCTTGCCGCAGTGCCTATTCCTGTGCAATCTGTACACTGCATACATTATAGACACCCTGAACTGCAAGTGCCTATTTTGGCAGTAAAATAAAGTATATTATAAAAATGAGTTTTAGGGAATTGAGTTTGATATGTCAGACACGCCATATTTGTTCATAAATTTCCAAAAGGAATAACGGGAGCACCATAATGCATGCCTCAGAATCTCTTCATAGAATTCTGCCCGTTTTTACTAAAACGGCTATTACCGGATTGTTGGTGCCTATGAGACGGCCATAAGTCCCTAGCCCAGGGATCGGCAACCTTCGGCACTCCAGCTGCTGTGCAACTACAACAGATTTCAATTGTGCTGTGGCCCCGACTAACCTCTTGAATCAATCCATGCCCTTTATATTGTTTACATACATTCTTATAGGACATTAACCCCTTAATGACTGGGTGTTTTTTTTCAATTTTTAATTTTTTTACTACCAGCCTTCCCAAAGCCTTACCCTTTTTTTTTTTTTTTTTTTTTTCCAGAACAAGTAGTACTTACTAGCGGCACTATTTACGGTTGCATAAAATGTGGTGGGAAAGCAATTTCAAATGTGGTGAAACTATAAAAAAAATACCACATTTTATATCTTGTGTTTTTTAATACTGAAAAAAATAAAAATAAAACTGGAAAAATACTTTTCTTTGCCTCACTATTCTTACCCCTTTACGTATGGAACGGTGTGGGGGCGATCTGTGCTTTCATTGATACTCTGGAGTGTGTATGACTTTGATCACTTCTTTTTTTTTTTTTTTTTTTTTTTGAAAAAAACTGCAAGTTGACTTTATTTAAATTTCTTTTCCTCGTTCTGCTGCTTGCTGTATGGGATAAGTATTTATATTTTAATAGTATGGGCTTTTTCTAACATAGTGATGCCCATAATGTTATTTTTTTTATTTTATTGTTTGTATTAAATTTTGGGGAAAGGAGTGATTTGAATTCTTTTTTTAAATATTTTATTTTTCACTTTTCAATATTTCCTCTAGGGAACTATAACCAGCAATCCTTAGATTGCTTTTCTCAGACTCCAAATGCATCAGTATTAGTCTGAGAATTACACTAAGGGGGTCACATAAGACCGGTGTCTAAAACGCCCCTGCACTGGATCCGTGGAAGTTGTGTATAACTTCAGCGTATCCAGTGCTGGTCTAAATGTAAGCAAAGTTCCTAAAACAGATTTAGAAAATAATGGAGACGGGCCTCCTGGCGACGCCTGCTTTTTTAGGCCTGGCATGAGTGGGGAGAAGTCATAGACTGCGGTGCGAATTGCCTTTTGCGCTGCAATCTGCATCAGATATGCGCCTGCTACAGTCGTATCTCTGATCATACAGTGCCTTGCAAAAGTATTCACCCCCTCTTGACTTTTGTATTTTGGTGCCTAACATCCTGGAATTACTATGGATTGTTTGAGGATTTGCATCATTTAATTTACAGAACATTCCCACAACTTTGAAGATTTTTAATTTTTTGTTTTATTGTGAAGCAAACAACAAATAGTACAAAATAACAGAAAAAGTCAATGTGCATAACTATTCACCCCCACCCCCCCGGTCAATACTTTGTAGAGCCACCTTTTGCAGCAATCACAGCTCCAGGTCACTTTGGATAAGTCTCTATGAGCTTGTCACATCTTACCACTGGGATTTTTGCCCCATTCCTCCTTGCAGAACTGCTCCAGCTCCTTCAAGTTGGATGGTTTGTGCTTGTGAACAGCAATCTTTAAAGGGGTGTTGCAGTGTTTTTTTAAACTGATCTATCCACTGGATAGATCGTCAGCATCTGATTGGTGGGGGTCTGACACCTGCGACCCCTGCCGATCAGCTGTTTGAGAAGGGGGTTTGAATACTTTTGCAAGGCGCTCTAACTGACCCTTTAAGTTCCTATGGATCCCTAAGACAGACAGGAACTAATATGGAGAACCAAGGCTGCTGCACACTACATCCAGCTCCCCCAATGCTTGCTAGGGGGTGCCAGTACACGTCTGGGAGCGTGGTCACATTTGAGGGGTTAAACCTGTGCAACCTTATCGTTGATCGCATACATTATCTCGGGTGCCTGCTGTTTAAAACGGGCAGCTATGGTGCCCACTGCACTTGTCATCTTTAAAATCCCAATGTAACGTGGGTGGGATTGGGTTTATATTTGATTGAATGGTCAGGCTCTTCCCTTCACGAGCCATCAATGAAGTGATCAAATTCTGCCACTAAGGGGCACTTACCAAAAATGATTTATAATGAATTTAATAGGAATTGCAGCTTTGATGAATAGGGTCCAGCGGTGGCAGTGCATGTGGGGCTGCCATTCTTCTCAGAGGTATAGAAGCAAAAAGTATGTTGGTCAAGTGACAGGTCTTTAACACACAATCTGGATACATGGTTATATTGCGGAAAAAACAAACAACTCCTGGCATTGTCACAGAGCTGAACCGTATGCTGACAACTGCTAGGGCACAACAGAATTTGTGATGGCATGGTGCCCATTCAGAACAGCACACAAATATGTGCTAAGGGGCCACATTTATCTGTGTTACAGGGCCAGCTGTTACATTTCCACCTGGAAGGCACACTGAATTGGCGTTCTGTGTAAAGTACTCACCATTGGGGCTTCATGGAGACTTTTTGCATTACATCTTTAAAATCGGGTATGCTCAACCTGCGGCCCTCCAGCTGTTGCAAAACTACAACTCCCATCATCCCCTGCTGATAGCTGTACACTGGACATGCTGTGAGTTTTTTAGTTTTGCAACAGCTGGAGGGCCACAGGTTGGGCATCCCTGTTTCATATGATTTTGCTAAGCTGCAGTTCACAGGGCTTGCGTGACGCACACTGGTGAAGTGGCAGGTTGGTCTCTTTCTGGAGCATGGGCACATGGTTTTGCAGTTAAATCTCTGCAATGTGTTGGCATGCCATAGTTGTGGTAGCAAACTGCAACTAGATAATGAAATGCATGGAATTAAAGGTGTTGCCCACTTTCTGGCTGCCATTAACCAATGTGTTATATAAGATGGCACATACCGCTATATCCTTTTGCAATATGTCATAAGCCATGCCCCTTTATTGGGCAGCGTTCCTGTCTAGAAGATGGCTGCTGGTGGAGGCTCATGTGACCAGATGCATCAGTAAGGGTACCCTCACACGTGGCACATTGTGTGACTGAAAATCAGTTCCATTCACCTGAATGGGGCCTCTATTTGGATAAATGGAACTTATTTTCAGTCGCAAAATCTGCTGTGTGTGAAGGCACCCTAAGGGTAAATGCACATGTTCGGGATTTGTGTGTGGACAATCCGCACTGAAATCTGCCGGTATTCGCAGGGAAATCAGTGCGATCAATTGGTGTGGATTTTACTGTCCTCATTGAAGTGAATGGAAAAAATTCAGACAGGAAAAATGAATGACATGCTGAGGATTTTAAAATCCACACTGTAGGTCAAAATCCATGTGGAAAAAAAAAATCTGCATGAGAATTTCAAATTCTCATAGAATACAATGTATGGTGCAGATTTTCCGCACACAATCCTAATCATGTGCATTTAACCTAAGCATCCCATTTAAATACACTACCTGTATAAAACACTCAGCGGTGCAAGCACAGATGGCAGGTGCAGTGTAACTGAATGGAGACAGTGATTTGTCTGGTCACATAACCCTCCATCAGCAGCCATTGTAAGGACAGGACCTCTGTGCAAACAAAGCCTCAAAAGGATATATCAGTAACTGCCATATAGTTGTCTTAAATATACTTTAGAGCAGGCATGCTCAACCTGTGGCCCTCCAGCTGTTGTAAAACTACAACTCCCATCTGTAGGATGATAGCTGTCGGCTGTCAGGGAATGATGGGCGTTGTAGTTTTGCTGCAGGTTGAGCATGCCTCCTTTAGAGGGTGGCCAGTTTCTGGTTCCTGTTAAGTGGCACAAAGCTACTCTATCTGCAAAGAGGTGTAAGATGCAGTTAAACAAAAAACTGTTCAAAGAAACATGGCGGCTACTCTGCAAACTGTCAGCTAAACACTTGTTCAACTTGCAAGTTGAACAAGTGCAGTTGGCACAGAGGACTAAGCCGCGCCGTCAAAATAAGTCAGTGGGGAAGACTGTCAAACTCTCGGATTCACTCCGTAGGATCATCGCTGTGTTAAGCCAGGGAGCATCAGCAAACGCAAGAATACCACGGAGAACGGTTTCCTTAATCTCGGCACCAGGGAGCTGTGTGGGCCATGGGGGGTACAGCACTTCTGGAAAAAGCCATCTCTGATACATTTGACTGGGCATCGGAGGGGTAACGTGATCTGTACAGACCAATTAATCCTGCAGGATTTATTTATTTTTGTTCAAAGGGGTTTTCTGAGTTTTTTTTTTTACTGATGACCTATCCAGAGGATAGGGCCTCAGTTTCTGACCTGTGAGCGCTGTGGCCTAGGAGCAGCTGCCTTCTAAAAACAGCTGACCAGTGGGGTCCTGTGCAAGACCCCCACTGATCACATACTGATGACCTAATCAGAGGATAGGTCATCAGTAAAAAAGAAATCTTGGAAAATCCTTTTAAATATAGATATTGACAAGGAAAATGAAAAGTTACAAATACTTTTTAAATAGTCGTTTTCTGATGCTCCCCCCCCCCCCCCCCTCTTTTCAGATGAGCAAGCTCCATGCTCCGGACTCAAAGCGCGAGTGATGATCTGTCCTGACTTCCCAACACAACACTGATGGGTCGCATAGCATTATACTGATTTATGATGCCATGTAACCCTTAGGCCCCTTTCACACGAGCGAGTATTCCGTGTGGGTGAAATGCACGACATGAACCCATAGCACCCGCACTGAATCCTGGCCCATTCATTTCAATGGGTCTGTGTACACGAGCGGTTTTTTTCACGCATCAGTGAATGAGTCTTCAGTGAAAAACACTGCAGCCATAAGCAAGAGCAAAGCGTTTTTCACAGATGGTTTATAAGAGATGTTGTTTGTCAACCTTCAGTTTTTTTATCACGCGAGTGAAAACCGCATCGCACCCGCACTGAAAAAACTGAATGCAATCACAGACAAAACTGACTGAACTTGCTTGCAAAATGGTGCGAGTTTCACTGAACACATCTGGACCTAATCCATATCGTTTGTGTGAAAGCGGCCTAAGAGTTCGGTAATGTATTGGATAACACTGCCATAATGCTGTCAGTGTTATCCAATACATTCCAGAACTGTAAGGCCGCTTGCACACAGCCGTTCCATGCAATTTGCGGTCCCCAATGCATGGGCACTATCCGTGGCGGCTGTGGCTACGGATCCAGACCCATTCAACTTGAATGGGTCTGTGATCCATCCGCACCACACAAAAAAAAATAAAGCATAGGCGATGAGAACTTTACAAATCACTAGTCAGAGGACTAGAAAGATTATCAAAATTAGGGTTATTCACTTTAGAAAAAAAAAGATGCCTGAGGGGAGATCTAATTACTATGTATAAATATATCAGGGGTCAGTACAGAGATCTCTCCCATCATCTATTTATCCCCAGGACTGTGACGAGGGGACATCCTCTGTGTCTGACGGAAAGAAGAGGATTCTTTACGGTAAGAGCAGTGAGACTATGGAGCTCTCTGCCTGAGGAGGTGGTGATGGTCAGTACAATAAAAGAGTTCAGGAGGGGCCTGGATGTATTTCTGGAGTGTAATAATATTACAGGCTATAGCTACTAGAGGGGTCGGTGATCCAGGGAGTTATTCTGATTGGCTTCTCAGTTGTTTTTTTTTTTTGCCTTCCTCTGGATCAATTTGCAGGATAACGGGCCGAACTGGATGGACAGGTGTCTTTTTTCGGCCTTATAAACTATGTTACCTTCCGGATTGTGGACCAATTCAAGTGAATGGGTCCGTATCAGTGAAGCAGTTAAGCATGAGGCCTAAGGCCTCTTGCACACGACCGTGTGTCCCCCATGACTGTATTGCAGCCCGCATATCCAGAGATGCAGTACGGAACGGAAGTGCTTTCGAGGGGTTCCGTTCCGCAAAAAGATAGAACTTGTCCTGATGGAACGGATGGATCGCGGACCCCATTCAAGTGAATGGTGTTGCGATCCACATGCGGCTGACCCACAGTCGTTGCATGTGCATTGCAGACCGCAATTTGCGGTCCGCAGCACGAGCACCACACGTTCATGTGCAAGAGGCCCAAGGGTCACATAGCATCATAAATCAATATGATGCTGTGTGACCCTGGCAGTACTGGAAGTCAGGAGAGTGGAACTCGCTCGTCTGAAAGGGGCCCAAGACTCTCCCATGGTACTTTTCAACCGTTTTCAATTTGGATATGAGTGTGCTGAAAAGATGATCACTATATTGAGGTGCAGGATATAGAGCCAACATGTATTCTAAAGTCGAAATGTCAGCAGTTAGACGAGGTCCTGTGAGAAGATATATACGCAAATATAAACCTACAAAACAGGAAAGGACACGTACATCACAGATCTATTTGAAACGTTTTAATTTGTGCATTCATATGACTTAATGACTGCAAAAACACTCCGTTGTTGAATGACATTTCTTAAAGGCACATGTAATATCAATGCATAGTGTACCATCCTAAAAATACTCTAATATCCTTACAAAGTGCTTTAGCAGCCACTTACAGCTATAGCAAAATATATTTACAATCTAGAGTTTAAAATCATAAATTTGCCTAAAAATAGTTGAAATTTGTAAAAAAAACAAAAAAAAAAAAACAACATTCTAAAATTAGTGCTTCTCTTCAGCTTACGTCTGTGACATACCCTGGCTTATAAGGTCTAGTGATTCCATTAAACTAGCAGTTCTGTACATGATGTGGTTTAGCTTGATAATCTGTCAGTTATGATACTTTAAACGCCTGGTTTGCTCGCTGCTGTCCGACTACATAAAACAATCAAATAGAAAAAAAAAAAATGCACCTCAAAAGCAAAAGATCTAAAATAAACATTATTTAACACAGTACAAGATGCCTGCTCGTATTCCCTAAGCAAACATAACAAACACCCCTTGTCATCAGGTGGCGGCTGCTCCCTGCATTTTATGAGGTTACCCATCATGCAGGGCTCACGCCAGATGAAGCTGTACAGGTGGCAGCCATTGCTAATGAATGGGCAGCCCATCATGTCACCTCATGGAGGCCTGAAGGGCTTCACGATTTATAGACAGTTTTATAGCAGATTGTCATGTGTCATGTGTCATCAGGCCAGGCATCATTACATTAGCACTCTGAACTAGAAGGCACAACATATCTACCTTTAGGCCTCTTTCAGACGAGTGCGTCCCGAAATCACACACTGACAGTATAAGGACTTGCGCACACGCCGTTACAGTTTTTGTGGTTTTTCAAAACAGAACGCGCTGCCCTCTATAGAATGGTCCTATCCTTGTCTGTAAAGCAGACAAGTATAAGACACGTTCTATATATATATATATATATATATATATATATATATATATATATATATATATATATATATATATATTTTTTTTTTTTTTGTGGGGCTGCGGAATGGAAATACGGATGCAGACAACACATGGCATGCTGTCCGCATCTTTTGCGGCCCCACTAAAGTGAAAGGGTCCGCATGTGACCTGCCCAAAATGCTGAAAAATATAGTCATGTGCATGAGAAGTAAGATCATGTAGAGACACACAGCATTATAAATCAGTATAAGGCCTCATGCACATGACCGTGCCGTTTTTTGCGGTCTGCAAACCGCAGATCCGCAAAAAACGGAAGCCGTCCGTGTGCCTGCCGCAATCTGCAGAACAGAACAGGCGGCCCATTGTAGACATGCCTATTCTTGTCCGCAAAATGGACAAGAATAGGACAGGCTATATTTTTTTTTGCGGGGCCTCGGAACGGAGCAATGGATGTGGACAGCACACGGAGTGCTGTCCGCATCTTTTGCAGCCCTGTTGAAGTGAATGAGTGCAGCTCGGGTGCAGACCATAACTACAGTCATGTGCATGAGGCTTAAGGCTACATGCACACGAACGTTGTTTGCTTCTGTTCCGTTTTTTTGCGGATAGGATGCGGACCCTTTAATTTCAATTGGTCTGCAAATACGCAGACAGCACACTGTGCTGTCCGCATCAGTACGTCCGTTCTGTTGCCCTGCAAAAAAAATTGTGCATGTCCTATTTTTTTTCTAGTTTGCGGACAAGAATAGGCATTATTACAATGGATCAGCAAAAAACAACAAAAAAAAAAAAAAACTGATGCCATACGGAATTTGTCATCTGTTATTTTTGCGGACCACAAAACACATACGGTCGTGTGCATGTAGCCTAATGCTGTGCGCTCCTGCTAAACGAGCACTGTCCACAAAGGGAAAAATCAAGCTCCCACACGATTTCCGCACAGGACACGCTCCTCTGAAATTAGCCTTCGGATGAAGTCGCACACGGCACATTTAGGCACCTACACATGTTGTGGATTACACACAGTTTCTGCATCGATTTTCATGTGGAAAAACCATAGCGTAATACAGTACAAGCAAAGGGAATGAGATTAGAGAACTGGATTGTTTTCCTGTGCAGAAACTGACCTGCCCTGTGGATTAAAAAATCTGCAACGTCAATTGTTCATGCAATTTTTAGTGGGGATTTCAGCCCTTGCAATGCAAAGGGTGAGATCTCTGCAAAAAAAAAAATGCAAGTCTGTGCGAATATTCTGTTTCTAAACCCGCAACTTGTGTGCAGGTACCCTTATTGCAGATCTACATCTAAACGGGATTGTTTGGGCGGTATACACGTGGTTTTCTGCAAGCTCCTTTCAGGTGAATGGAGTAGTCGCAGAAATGTCTGCAATAAATCTGCCAACATATGAATTCACCCTTAAAAAGCCAAGCCCATCTTCAGTTTTTTTTTTTTGTGTTACTCCAATTCATCCAGAAAGAAAAATAAAGCCACTTAGCAAAATGTCTCGATTAAAAATCTACTTAATTTTGTGCCTAAATCTTCTATTCACACATCTCCATGGTAACAGACTGCAAACAAACCCTTTGTAGTCAATCTTGCAATAATACTCTTTTCCACCCGTCCTCTACTTCAAGGTAACATTCTATAGGTAAATATAATGTAGGGGGAGAGATGGGTATGGCTGCAGACATGTCACCATACACGGGTTTGTTTGTAGTCTTACCGTGGAGAAACCTAGATCTGCACAGGAGCTATAGACAAATACCAGTTACTTCCTTGAAGATGCATTGGAGAAATAATGACATATAGATGTGACACAGGAATTTGGAATACAGCTCGTCCTCCTTCGATGAGTTCTCTGAGGACAGGTTTTAAGGCAGATTTTCCTGCAGGTTTTTCAGCCAAAGCCAGAAGTGGATTTGAAAGGAATCGAAAATATAAAGTTAGGACTTCTACTTCCTGATGGATCCGCTTCTGCCTTAAGCCTCATGCACACGACCGTATGTATTTTGCGGTCCTCAAAAAACACGGATGATGTCCGTGTGCAGTCCACATTTTATGGAACAGATGTCCCCTAATAGAACAGTACTATCCTTGTCCGTAATGCGGACAATAATAGGACATGTTCTATTTTTTTGTGGAGCAGAAATACGGAAACGGAATGCACACGGAGTAACTTCCGTTTCTTCCGTTCGTGTGCATGAGGCCTTAGGCTACTTTCACACTTGCATTGTTCATTCCGGTATTGAGATCCGGCAGAGGAGCTCAATACTGAAGTTAAAAGGATCCGTTTTGATTTTGCACATCAGGATGCATCTGTTCTGTTAGGATGCGGTTGTGTGAAATCAGAACGGAAAAAAACGGATCCATCACTAAATACATTAAAAGTCTGATCTGGTTTTTTAGGCTCCGTTTTTTATAACCGGACACAAAAACGGAATGCTACCAGAACTGAAGACATCCTGAACGGATGCATGATTGAAGACTAAACGGAAATATTTTTTCCCCCGCTATAGAGATCCTCTGCCAGATCCCAATACCGGAAGACAACAACGCAAGTGGGAAAGTAGCCTCAGGGTGAAAAACCTGCAGGAAAATCTACCTCAAAACCTTCTCCAAAAAAAACCTCTGAACTTAGCAATAGCACCAGTTTCTAAAGAGTTGTTTCACCCCTGGCAAACATTAGAAGAGATTTATTTAGTGGTATAATTGTGCCCACTAGTTCAGCTGTGCCCTGGTCTAACTGGAGCCTGCCCTGGTGACAGGTACCCTAAGACGCACAGAAATGACATTACTTTGTTGCATGAAAATCTTTTAGGTTGTCTCATGTGATAATGAGTCTGGTCGGTGTGAAGTACTTAGGGTCCATTCACATGTCCGTAGTGTATTGCGGATCCGCAATACACCCAGCCGGCACCCCCCAAAGAACTGCCTATTCTTGTCTGCAATTACGGACAAGAATAGGACATGTTCTATTTTTTTTCCGGAGCTGCGGACCGGAAGATTGGGGTCGTGCTCCGGAAATGCGGATGCGGAGAGCACACTGTCTGCTCTCCGCATTCATTCCTGCCCCATTGAGAATGAATAGGTCCGCACCCGTTCCAGATATTGCGGAACGGATGCGGACCCATTCCACGGACGTGTGAATGGAGCCTTACTGCGTTTCGTGTCTACTATTTGAACAGTCCAGATACATACGGAAATACGAGCAAGGATCTTGGCCATAAACAATGTATTTACTAGTATTTGATCTCAAAATGAACAGAAATACACAACATGAATCTTTTTACTGCCGGAAGGGCCTGCAAATCCATAAGCAGAGCCCATCAGTCAGGAAAAAGGCAGAAAAAATATATATATTTTTTAACTCTTCGGACTTTGAGGTACAGCTACAATTAGTGTTACAATAGGATTATAAAATATACATTATAAAAAATATTTATACATTCTGTTACACCATATTGCATTTAACCTCAGATGCACAAGGTTCAGAAATCCAGTGGCCCGCATGTTTTATCAAAGGTGAAGTTCTCGTCTGTCGTTCATGTGGTCAGTTCAAGGTGCCCACGTTAGAGAAATATTCCAAGTCGCATAAATACATATGGAGGGCATGCCTTAGAAGAGCATGGCTGCAGCAAAGGCCCCTCTCGGAGCACTTGAGTGTCAGAGGTGGTCTAGAAAACACATTTATGGTTTCTTTAAGGAACACTGTTGTTTAGAGCAGATACAAAAATCCCATAAGGAGAATAAGAGATGGGAACTAAGGGGAATATCTGTGTAAAGTTTATATATATAAAGTTTTCTGAGCACTATAATTTAGCGCCAACCAGGAAGAAATCCATTCACCTCAGATGTATTCTATACATGCTTCCATCTACCACAGTCTGTGCGGTCTGAGGTCAGAGATATGTACACAAAATCTGAATTTCCTGGGGAATCAGACCATACACTGACGACTAAAGCTGGCCAATATATATTAAGATGTATGGCTGGCTGCACTGGCCAACGACCTAATGTGTATGAGGAGTTCCGATTCTCCCCTGAAGTCGGATGTCAGGGGAAGGGACGGATCGGGCTGTTGGATTTCAACATGCCCGATCCTTTTGTTCACGGGCAGATAAGATGCCTTTAGGAGGTGTCTGGCAGCAGCTTACTCCACTGAGAACCCATGCTTGCCCGGCGGAGCCAAGGATATATGTGCATGGTGGAGTCGGCGAGATAGCTGTTCGCCCGATATACGTATGGCCAGCCTAACGTGCAGGGAGCTGGTTGCCATGAGTTCTAGCACTCCACACAGTGTTACTTCATAAGGCATCTAGTGCAGCACTTTTTTCTTTTTTAAAGCAAGCATGCGTGACCCATTATAAAACTACGACTGTTCATCTGCAGAGGTAAGTTCAAAGCAACTATCACTTTGACAGGGCTACCGACTCCGGACCTGGCTATCCAACCATAGAATCCTCCTGGACAGAGATGATCCAAAATTTTGCTTCAGTGAATTTCCCATTACAGAGCCATATTTCCCATCTATAAGAAACTGGAAGCAGGTATGTGTTAAAGGAGTTTATCTTCCACTGCCTTCGAGAGGGGGAATATGACTGCCATAGAATATTCACTCGTCTCCAGCTGAGGCCTGGTTCACTCACTGTCAACATGTTCCATTCTTCTGATCCGTCAGAAAAGTAAAACACAAACAGATCCTGGATTTGAAGCATCCATTAGGCTCGGTTATGCACATTTTGCATCTAGCCATTTCCGTCTGCGATCCGTTATTTTAGATGGAATAAAAAATACTTTGTGTAAAACATTTTCTGTCTAAAATAACAGATCTCAGATGGAAATAGCTCAAACGTATGGCAAATGTGCATAACGGATGATTAAAGGGGCTGTCCCATCATAGACTATGGCAAGGATATGCCCCAATTGTCTGATAGGTGGAGGGAAAAGTGGTTGAGGGTGCACTGCGCAGCCGCCCTCCATTCATTTCTATGAAGCTGCCGAAAAAAGCCAAGCCCTGGCTTGACTATTTCCCTCAGCCACATAGAAATTAATGGGAGCGGTGGCTGCGCAAGCGCAGTGTGGGGATGGCTATTGGCAGTGGCCTGAACCTGGAGTCCTCCAGCCACCATTCTCCCCGTAGGTGCGGGTCCCAGAACCTATGAGACAATGGGGGATATGCCCGGATTGTCTATGATGGGACAACGCCTTAAAATTAAAGGATCCATATATTTTTTCTGTTCTTCTGACGGATCAGAGGAACGGACAACTAAACGGTGATGTGAACCCGGCCTGACTGGGTGCAATGCAATGTCAGTACAAACACTCCAGTCCCAGAGAGAGACAATTGCTTGCAACTTCCCTCGTGAGTCCCTTGCCTCTCTCAACGAATGAAGTCATTGGCACAGGAGCCAGAACGCCATCATTGAGCTACGTGGCATCTAAGATGGAAAAGTTGCAATGCAAAGTATTTGGCAAGTGACTTTGGTATGCTTAGTGTGATTCTCAGCTGGAAGCTCGCAGTTGTCTCAGAAAGTTAAGGCAATACTAAATCAAGACGGTGGAATACGTGTTACTGGACAAGATATCCCTTGTTAAAAGCAAAGGATGACAAAGACGACACACAAGATTTATGGAGTTAACTAGGAGGCCCAGCCAGATGAGTAGTGATGGGTGCAATGCAGAGCATATAACAGACCTGGCTATGGAATCAACAGCCGTGACTCATGAAGGCACCAGAAGGATTATGATAGTATTAAAAGGCCGACAGCTTTAGGACAGGATGCTTTAGCTGATCTTAAAAAACTGAAGACCTTCATAGCAGACATTTACGTATTGCACCGTGTTTCACCCAGATTCCCTGTTGTAGAAGACGCACCAGCTTCAGACAGCGGTGCATTGGATATAAATAGGAAAAGGCCCTTATTTTGAGCAAACACCAAAGCGATTTCCGTCCTCGGAACTGAACTGACCAATAGTCCGGACTGAGACGTTCCTCCCATTGAGCTCACATTATTGATTGACTTTACTGCACGTGCTTTGAAAGAGCTCCGGCATCGAGAGCTTTAGTGTTCTCTATTACCAACACTCCTAATCATACAGACGGTTCTTCTGATTAGAAAGCAATAGAAAATAAAAATAGGTACAAATTTAACAGTGTTCTGTTTATCTGAAAAAAAAAAAAAGAAAAACGCATGAGCCGTCTTAGCTAGGGTCACACGCTCCTCAACATCAGTTCGCGGCGAGGATCAGTAAAGCATAGTTTCTAAACCACGATTCCGGTATCCGCGGGTAGAAAGTCAACATGGAGAACAGACTACCAGCCCCGAATCCTTGCGTTCAGTGGGCCAGTTGTAAAGTTGCGTTCCAGTGCTCAATTATAAAAATAATACGGGCATATGTTTGGAAGTGGCCGCTCTTCTACAGAGTTCATACATACATATATATATATATAAAATGAAAAGTTACTTTAAAAGAATCTTCATGTGTTTTAAAAAATAAAATAAATCGGGGAACTGAAGATGGCACAAAGCGGTGAAGACAGTTTCTGCTTTTCTGCAGTCATCTTGTCAGCCAGTTCTCTCCAGTTTCACAGTGTCCTCCCTCTCAACACCAATCTGCAATATAGTCAAAATCTCTGAAAGCTTCCTGCTCTCCCTCCGTCAGTAACCTTGGCTCCCGGGGAGGGGTTAAAATGGGGGCTTCTGAGGTAAATTCATCATCAAAATTGCTCACGTCTTCCCGCCCTTTGATTGTGGGTACAAAAGGGGGCTTCACTTTCTTTGCCAACAAGGCCTGCCAGTCTATATGCTGCAAAACAGAAGAGAGCGTTAACATTGACATAACGGCAGGGTTTCTACTTACTACGGCAAAGCGGCACATGAAGAAGCAAATCCGCAGAGGAACCGGTCATTCTAAAGGTACATTTACACACAGCGGTAAAGCAGACTGTCCTGAAGAAAGCGCTCCTTCCCGACAGTCCGCTGCTTGTTAAGAGGAGGTGAAGCGTTGCATGATCACCTCCACAGTATGAGGACGATGGATCACTACCGATATCACTCATCATCATACAGCCAGAAACGATAATTTAGGTGCCTGCAATGATCATCATTTCACCCGGTGAACGAGCAATTTGCTCATTCATCAGGTAATCTGCAGCACCTTTACAACAGGCAGATTGTTCCCGATATTCTGCCTGATTATCTGGGTGTGTAAATCAACCTTAAAAGGGGATCTCCAGGCTTTTATCCTGAGGATAGGTCATCAATATTAATCATCAATATCAGATCGGCGGGGTCCAACACCCAGCACCCTCAGGTGTATGAAGCGAAGGGGCGCACAGTGTGCATGTGCAGTCTCCTTTCCTGCTCACTGCTGCTATGTCTATGGCGAATAGGAAGAAAGAAGGGAGACGACACATGTACACTGCACGCGCCCTCCCTTCATACAGCTGGGTGGCAGGGGTGCCGGGTGTTGGACCCCGCCGATCTGATATTGATGACCTATCCTGAGGACAGGTCATCAATACTAAAAGCCTGTAAAACCCCTGAATTTTATGGTGGTCGTTATGGCACAACAGGTAGCATTTAGTGTTAGGTTCCCGTCTTACAGAGATCGCCTAGAAGTGTGGCAGACGGGCCCAAATAATTTTGTACAAAGTGTATTTGCCAAGAATCTAAATTTTACAAAATAAGAGTAGCATTAACACCAGAATATTTTCTATTACTATGGCATTATTGTACTTTATTCGGTGTGCTGTTCCATTGTCTTTTTTCCTTGTGTTTCTAGTCATGGCAGCGCGCACCTGCGCACTGGGATGTTCTATCCTGAGGAAAGGTCGTCAATATTAAAAGCCCAGAGAACCTCTTTAAGACAAGGAAACCAATGGTGCTATTAGGAGTAGCAGCAGCCCAACATGAGGCCAAGGGGGTGCACGTCACCAGGTGGGCTTAGTCCAACTGACCCATACTAAATTCACAAGTCCAAGGTTTTGATCATGATAGCACTCAAAAGCAGTAAGAAAAGATCTAAACAAGGACTTATAAGCAAGGCTGAAACCAAGATGGCTAACCCATGATGTTACGCGGTGCTCCACCTGCACCATATACCTCCTGTGTACAAAGAGACTGTACACCAAGCAGTATAAAAAATAAAAGATTCACTTACCCTAAAGAACGCGTGCTTCTTCACATCTTCTGCATCCTTTTCACTTGCTCCCAGCCTGCGTTCAGGATTTCTCCTCAATAGCTGGAAGAAAAATAGTTTTTTTTTTTAAATGTAAAAACAAAGGGGGGCATTTATCAAGACTTTTACGCCAAGAAAAAGTTCACAAGTAATGTTACCTCCGACCAAAAATAAGTTCACCCTAAAAAGTTTTTTTTCCGTGTATGAATAAAGTGGTTGTCTGGGAATATTATTCATGACCTATCCTCTGCATAGGTCATCGATATTATATTGGTGGGGGCCCAACTCCCGGGACCCCCAGCAATCAGCTGTCAGGCGTTCCATGAGCACTGTGGCCTCTTCCTAGGCCATGTCCAGTCACCGTACATCGGTCACATGGCCTAGTTACAGCTCAGCCCCATTCAAGTCAATGAGGCTGAGCTGCAATACCAAGGACAGTCACTATAAAACGTACAATGCGTTGCTTGGAAAGTGCAGCGCCTCCCTACAGCTGATCAGCAGGGGGTGATGGGACTTAAACCCTTGCCAATGCGATAATGAGGACTGTCCTAGGGATAGGAACCTTCTTTCAGAGAAAGATCTTTCACTCTACAAAAACTTTCCGAGCACGGAATATCAACAAACCATTGGATGAAAATCTCAAACATGGCCGACTTCTTTTCAGACGACGGTCTGTCATTGGACAGTTAAAATAATCATTTATTGTTAAATGTCATCCAACAAACAATCATTTTTATCAAAATCCTCTTTAGACTAATGTGTATGGCCATCTACAGACTCACTGACCTTGGAAAACCACAGATATAGATGACATGGTCTTAAGAACATATCATAAGATCTTACGTCAGCAGCCAATCACATGAGCAGTGGACCCCCTCAACTGATGAGGAGGGGAGCTTCACCAGTGTTTGAGGCAAACTGTGATCTTTATATTTTATTCTGGTCGTACAGCCTATTGCAGATGCCAAAGCCAGAATTAATAGGAACTGATTTTCAGCAACACCACATCCGCAGAACGACAAGTCATCAGTTGGTGCGCCAGTGCATGCAGGATTTGCAAGAACTGTGGCATTCCCCAGTAGAATATTTTACCCCAAAATACCATAACTGGTTAGCTACTTACTCTTCTCATAATAGAAATGGCTTCTGTAGACAAGAACCGCGGATATCGGACTTCATCATTAACTATACTGTCAAATACTTCCTCTTCATCATCGCCGGGAAAGGGGGACTAAATACAAGACAGCGAAAGCACTAGATCATGAAACATAACCTTACACACAGTAATACAAAAATCATACACAGCTAGTTCCTATATCTGCAATCAATATTATGGGTCTCGTTTGGCTATTTCTGGGTCTACCAGTTTCTCTACTGCACTTATGGCAGCATATTATTAGGATACACCATCGTTACCCGATTGGTGGGGTTATGGACTGCAGGCACCTCCACTAATCCTCAGAATAACAGTGTGGCTCCAGCACAATCGCCACTACTGTTTACTGATAGTTGCAGGCCGTCAGGGCATGATGGGTTTTGTAGTTCTGAAACAGCTGGACAGTCACAGGTTGGAGATCACTGCACTAGTTGTAATGGCATAAGATCATGCTAAATGGCCTCCGGGTTTGCCCCAAGGAGGGGGTCGGCAACTCCAGACAGGCTAAGGTTGACCACTCAGCTGGTTCTTATACCGTTCCACACTAAGGTATGGCATTACTGAAATTTAGTTACTAAGCATCCAACCCCTAATAAGCTGGTCCGTTTCACTTAAATCAGTGTTGTCATTCCCCAACAGAGCAGGCGGCTGGGAGTCTCTGATCCCAAGGGAGTCTTCGAAAAATTGCCTTCAAAGACGCAATACAGATGTCTTTGTGACTATTCACTACTAGTAGTAAAATGGCTTTACTTTAATTATGAGTTGCCAAACACAAATTTAAAGAGTTGGATCCATTAACGCCATATTAAAAGGAAATTCAGAACTTTCATAGTCCTTGGAAGAGTGTTACGTTTAGGACGGGACTTTATGTATGATGTCTTTCACCAAATGAGGTACTCGTACCACAGTATACCACCTACCTCCCCAACAAGCATCTCATAGATAAGGACTCCAAGCCCCCACCAGTCCACCGCTCTGGTGTATGATGTTTCTGTGAGGACTTCTGGCGCCAGGAACTCCGGTGTTCCACAAAAAGTGCTTGTTCTATCCCCAAATCCCATTCCTTAAAGTAAGAGAAGACACAAAACCGGCTTAGCTCTGAGCAATATTAAAGGCGTCTACGCCATTGCACGAGAGTGCTATTATTAACAAGAATACATTCTGAATTACTTTACAACCAGGGGAAGGAATAAGACAAAAAAAAAAACAGACATAAAGCATATACCGTACTGACTTTACCGGCTAACAACTATAAAAAAAAAATAGGAAACTTGTCTGCAAAGCTTACAATCTAAACATTACATTTTAACTTATTGGTAGGCAGGTCTCCCTGGAAATACGCTGATCTCAGATGTCCCTTTTTTTTGTTTTTTAACATTATACACTGAGTGTTACCTTCTTTGCAAAGACCAAAGTCAGCAATTTTCACGAATCCTTCTGTATCCAGTAATAAGTTGTCCAACTTCAAATCTCTATAGCGGCAAGAAAAATCATTTTGAAGTGTGAAGAAAAAAAAAAGGCAAATAACCACCTTAAATGGGTAACTTGACAGGAAACAAAGTACTAACATTGATAATCTATGAAATCAGAGACAACCACTTAGTATCTGAAGGGACAAACCCTTTGTCCGACCTAGGAGCCGACAACACCAGTGTTGGTAACCCTTGACCCTGTGGTCCTGCGCCACGAGCATCATTTCCAGCCAGACGGCTGGGTCCTGTGACAGCTCTGCCCAATCGCTGGCCTCAGCAGTCATAGGATAGACTCTTATACCCACCACTCCTATGCCCTTCTGGTCCAGTGAGTCCAACAGGGCAGTTGCATGAGAATGGCAGGACCATGGACTGGTGAGGTTTTCTTTTTGCTTTACTTGCCCACAAGTTGTTGGCTCCTAGGACAAACTCCCCCTTCAATGCTCTACAGCAGGGCCGTGGAGTTGGAGACAAAGCTGGTCTTGGGTGGAGTCGGTAAAAAAAAAAGTGTACTGACTCCGACTCCACCTTAAAAAAAAATCTAACGTTTTGAAGTTAATTTATTTTCATCTAAATGTAGAAAAGTTTCAAAATTTGACAATAAATCCATTTTATTCCCTGACTACCCTTTTATGGCAGCGCTTTTACACGTTGCTTTTATTCCCATTTAAACGCTCAGATGATTCTCTGCATTTCCAGGACATAAATTTATAGATAGTCCAACCTCTTCTGAGGACAAATTCACAGATTTCTTACGATTAATTTGATAACAGTGGTTTCCAGTTATTAAAGGAGTAGAGAATGACATTTACTTACAGCAATTTAGAAAATTTCTGAAATTGTATTTTTAATAATTATGGCGATTACTTACACAATGGTGAGAAAAAGCCCGATGTTACTGGAAATTTGTTAGTGCTACATTATTGGCTATTTATGGCGGGGTCGGATTGTGATAAAATACAGGAGTCGGAGTGTGGCTTACCGACTCCACAGCTCATCATATAAAGTCTATTCAAATGAAATATTACTCATCTAATACAATACAACTATAGATCAAACCCTCAGCAGATGAGGATTTATAACGCCCACTCCATTTTTCATAACATTAGGCCTCATGCATAGACAGTACATGGGAGTCAATGTGACACTGCAATATAACATTTTCTCCCCAAGAAGCAAACTTCATAAGGGAGAATACCCCCATAATATGATGACAAATGAAAATCTGAGGCACATGGAGGTATTAAATGGCCCCACAGAAGACGTCTACGGCCAACATATCAGTTTCATAAATCTCAGGTTGTAGGGAGCCATAATATGACCATGCTCATAAGACCCAAGGACCCACTTAGTTACATATTTTTTTTAATTTTTTTTACTAATTTCCTTCATTATAAATCTGTTTGTGCTTTATAGTTCCGTTTTTATACAGATATATCCTATCGCCGCCATTTATCATCCACTCGGTAACTTACCGGTAAACTATCTTGTGTTCATGTAAATACTGAAGGCCGAGAACCACGCACGCTGCATAAAACCTGTTATTGAGATGATAAAGCAAGATATTAGAAACATAAAATTAATAATATCTGCTAAATAACGGTCTTGCCTCCAAAAATCAAGAACAGAGTAATCAATTAAGACTGCCCCAGAGCAGCCATATTTCAGTATCCCTTCTACAGCCAGAAACCCTTACCCGACTGTGGTTAGTGTGGGTCGTCAGACCCATGGTCAGGCCAAGAATTGCAGCAGTAATATGGACAAATGGTCATACATGACTTGTCGTATGGTGCCCAAAGCGCGGCATACCCTTATACTGGTGACTGCTAGAATCCAGCAGAGCTTTATGATCTCTCTACATACAATACTATTATGTTGGGCTACACATTATAGGCAAGTGCTGGGCATTGATGAAGACGACTTACACAGCTCTAGGCTCCAAGAAGACATCAGTGTGGATGTGCATCATTAGGTCTCCCCCAGCTGCATACTCCATCACAAAACAGACGTGATCTTTTGTTTGGAAGCAGGCAAAGAGATTCACCAAGAACGGGTGCCGCACGCTATTCACAGTTTCAAAGATGCGCTTCTCACACATAAGGCTAAAAGGACAGGAGGAAAAGCAAAAAATATGAAGGCACGTGGTGGGAGCTAGAAGGGAGTCGGGCACCTATAATGCACTGTGCACAAGAAACCACAAGGATATTTAAAGGGAACCTGTCACCGGGATTTTGTGTATAGAGCTGAGGACATGGGCTTCTAGATGGCCGCTAGCACATCCGCAATACCCAGTCCCCATAGCTCTGTGTGCTTTTATCAAAAAGTTTTTTTTTCACACAATAAAAGCACACAGAGCTATGGGGACTGGGTATTGCGGCTGTGCTAGCGGCCATCTAGTAACCCATGTCCTCAGCTCTATACACAAAATCCCGGTGACAGGTTACCTTTAAGATACTTCAAATAAGAAATGTGAGACATTCAGGAGGGAGAAGATACCATGGAAAAATTATACACTGCATCTACATACATTTCCCCCTTACTGGCTTCTTAAAGACCAGGCAAGCCCAAACTTTCACATCAATCATCTAATTCTCTTGTTACCCTGTCAATTACCACTAAACAATTATTTTATATCCAATTGAAATCCATTAAAATAGCATTTTTCACTTTATAAGCGCTTGTAGGGAGCAAACACTGGAAACATGGATGTCCACAAGAGGGCAGTATGTCTACCTTCTGCTATCCTGCAGTCTATCACTCAGAACTGTAATGGTCTCGTACAACAGCAATATACAGTGATGTGTGTCGTGTACGTTTAAATACCTGTCCACTTCATCGCGGGATACAATGTCTCCTTTCTTTAAGGCTTTGATAGCAAACATTTCATTAGTGTTTTTGTACTCTGCCAGCAGCACCTAAAATGTGAAAAAAAAGCTGTAACTACATTACAAGTAATTTGAGGACTGTATGAATAGAAGGATGCTCAAGTAAACGTACTTTTCCAAAATGCCCTCTGCCCAAGACCGCACAACACCGGAAGTCCTGGAGGCTGAACTGAAACCGCTGCTGCCCCCTGCAGAAACAGGATGAAGAAACTCAGACGAGAGGAAGGGCGCACGATACTAAAGACACCGGGAACAAAGCAGGCGACCTTACCGCCTGTCCTCCGTTTCTTGCATTGCACTATAATCCACGTCAGACACCGTCATCGGCCCTTCGTTTGTCAAGTCTGTTGAGGATTTTGAAGCTACACTGTTTCTGTTATTTGCAAATTCGCAATTGGGTCCCGTGTCCTGTACGGAAATAAAATACATTTTTAAAATAATACTGAAAATCATGACTGCGTCCGGAAATTAAGAAAAGGGAATTCAAAACTGCTGTCTCTAGGACAGGCCAATAATAAAAAGTGTGAAATGTCTGTAATAAGAGCAACTGGACTTTTATATTTATTTTTTCCTTGAAGATTTTCGATCGTTTCATCCAACTGGATTTCTCGCATACAATATGTGAGAGCGCGAAAAAGAAAAGTCCAGTTGCTCTGACTTATTACCACCAACATGCCTCTAAGACATAGTAGCAAATGTCGGAGACATCTACTGGAGGTATGTGTTAGGAAATCCTCCCAAAGTTTACCTACAAAACAGACAGCAAATGCAGTGCGACATGACGTTGTTTGGAGCTCTGCATTGTGCCGTTAATGTCATTATTCCTGGAAACATAGAAATAAATTGACAACTAAGCGTTACCATTCCTACTTTTCATCGGAACAAGTCACTAAACGCTGTGACATGATTCAACAGGTGCAGGGACAGGGCTTACAGATTGGTAAAAAAAAGACTGTTACCTTTTTTTTTTTTTTTCATACGTTTCCAGGAAGAATAACTGAGGAATGCCCAACACAAAGACCGAAGAAAAAGGCGCCCTAGGATTTTTACTTTATTGAGGTTATAAGTATTTAATAGAGTATGGCAAGAGAACTGAAAACTATTTAATTCACACATCTGACTCAAGCTTAAAAAAAATTCAGGTTTCATAGCAGTCAACTTAAAATAACCCCAACAATCTTATCCCCTGGAGGACACAAATATTCCCAGTTATACCATTCGTGACATCACAGGCCTACGAAGAGAGCCCTGGCCTCTTCTAACAGCTGATTGGTGGAGGTCCCTGGTGTCGGACCCCCTCTGATCTGATATTGATGACCTATCCAGAAGATAGGTCGCCAACATACAGCCAGGTCCATAAATATCGGGACATCAACACAATTCTAACATTTTTGGCTCTAGACACCACCACAATGGATTTGAAATGAAACGAACAAGATGTGCTTTACCTGCAGACTGTCAGCTTTAATTTGAGGGTATTTACATCCAAATCAGGTGAATGGTGTAGGAATTGGAGTGAATGGATGCAGGGGCTCAAATCAGTATGGCTCACCCACCCACACAGTTTAATACAGTACAAATATGATTGGCACTCTTTCTGGGTTCACAACAAAAACTTTGTACTTGAAATAAAGTGAATTATTAAAAGCAATCCCACTATAACAGTAAATGCCTAATAAAATTGTGTACATGCCTAGATTAAATCGGTACCAAAACAGAAAAATAAAAGCATTGAAAACAATCCCTGTATATTCAGAATAAAATATTCGCGACAATAGGCATATAAACCAGCCCTTGTGTATTCAAAATATTATATTTGTGATAAAAATCTTGTATCTCTTACAACAAGCGATTATTGCAACAATGCTTCCACACTAAAATCCAGCCTCTATTGGTCTATGTCCATAACAGTAACCGTTTTATGCATGTCCTTTTGACTGCCACTTGTTAGTAATAGCAATGGATGTATCCGATATAGATAATTTAAAAAAAAAGTTCACGAACATTCGGGCTGTAGGAATTACAACAGTTTGCATCTGTGCCTCCCACTTGTTACGGGACAGAATATTTATCATAAATCAAACTTTCACTTTTTAATACTTGGTAGCAAATCCTTTGCAGTCAATTACAGCCTGAAGTCTGGAACGCATAGACATCACCAGACGCTGGGTTTCATCCCTGGTGATGCTCTGTCAGGCCTCTACTGCAACTGTCTTCAGTTCCTGCTTGTTCTTGGGGCATTTTCCCTTTAGTTTTGTCTTCAGCAAGTGAAATGCATGCTCAATCAGATTCAGATCAGGTGATTGACTTGGCCATTGCATAACATTCCACCTCTATCCCTTAAAAAAAAACTCTTTAGGTCATTGTCCATCTGCACTGTGAAGCACCGTCCAATGAAATCTGCTCATATTCAGCCAAATGCTTCAGAAAATATTGCCCGAAACACTTCAGAATTCATCCTGCTGCTTTTGTCAGCAGTCACATCATCACTAAATACAAGAGAACCAGTTCCATTGGCAGCCATACATGCCCACGCCATGACACTACCACCACTATGCTTCACTGATGAGGTGGTATGCTTAGGATCATGAGCAGTTGCTTTCCTTCTCCATACTCTTCTCTTCCCATCACTCTGGTACAAGTTGATCTTGGTCTCATCTGTCCATAGGATGTTGTTCCAGAAATGTGAAGGCTTTTTTAGATGTCGTTTGGCAAACTCTAATCTGTCCTTCCTGTTTTTGAGGCTCACCAATGGTTAACATCTTGTGGTGAACCCTCTGTATTCACTCTGGTGAAGTCTTCTCTTGATTGTTGACTTTTACACACATACACCTACCTCCTGGAGAGTGTTCTTCATCTGGCCAACTGTTGTGAAGGGCGTTTTCTTCACTAGGGAAAGAATTCTTCGGTCATCCACCACAGTTGTTTTCCGTGGTCTTCCGGGTCTTTTGGTGTTGGTGAGCTCACCGGTGCATTCCTTCTTTTTAAGGATGTTCCAAACAGTTGTTTTGGCCAGGCCTAATGTTTTTGCTATCTCTCTGATGGGTTGTTTTGTTTTTCAGCCTAATGATGGCTTGCTTCACTGTTGTAATTCCTACTCCGTTCATCCGATTTGGATGTAAAGACCCTCAAATTAAAGCTGACAGTCTGCAGTTAAAGCACATCTTGTTCGTTTCATTTCAAATTCATTGTGGTGGTGTATAGAGCCAAAAACTTTAGAACTGTGTCGATGTCCCAATATTTATGGACCTGACTGTAAATTCTCAGATACACCCATTAAACAAGGTGGGGATATTAAGGATAATCAAGTCAATTGGCACTAGTTTTTACATGGGCCGATGCAGAATGATTTGAGGATGAACGTTCATTACTACAAATGCTCTTCCCCCGTCCTAGTTTGCGTAGTCGGCAGCACATCACCTGTGCTGATCACCCCACAAACAAGCTAATTTCTCTAAATGATTGCTGGCACGTTTACTTGGGGCAATGATAGGAAACAAGTCTTTTTGGTTCCTGCTCATCAACCATATAAAAATGCCCTTAGATCTGCTAAGTTTCCTTGCTTCTCTTATCAAGAATGTTTCAAGCACACTGTTCACACTGCATCGCACATCTTTACCTGAGCTGGTATGACTGGTGTCTTAATTTCTGATGGGGATGGATACAAATCCAGGTCTAATGAAGATGCCCGAGGTGGAGCAGTAGGTGGTTCCGGTTCTATTTCAAAGTTTAACTTGCCTATAGGAGACTCACTGAAACAATACATGAAATGTAACAGGTCAGTCATAAGTCATGCTTTCATATAACACGCATGGCAGATCATTAAGAATAATGTAACCGTTTGCTGACTGCCCGTCAACTATTCATACGCATGGGTGGTTGGCACACGTTTCTAAACGACCTTAAAGTAACCGCAGCTGCACAGTATTTGTGCAACCGCAGGAGCGGAGAGTCTGCAGTCAGTGACAACAGGGCTCCCCATGGAGAAGGGACGGCGTTTTACCATCTCTGCCTTCTCCATGGTTTGATGGCTGAGGGCTGTGTATAGAGATCAGGAAGCGGCAATGCTGGTCCGAATGTTCATGTGATTGCAGGTCAGGTGTCTCTACGAGCTGCTGGGTTCTAGCAGACCCATATCAGCCTTGCACAGAGTATGTACCGCTATGAACAGCAACCTCTCTGGGGGCTGTATTCCCCCCCCCCCCCCCCCCCCCATTGCTGGGTCTACCAAATCAGCAATAAAAAGAAAAATGAAATGTTAAATGTTAAAGATTACATTAAAATCAAAAGCCTCAAACACCATAAAAGGTGCAAAAATGATTTACATAACTTAACAGAAAATGCACCTGATCAGGAAAGGAGGTAAATGGTACGGTTTTGAACAGGTTGAAAGAAAATGCTGTTTTGTTGTTGCTCATTTACCGTTAAATGCAAAAATCAAGCAACTTTCTAAATCATCTTCACCAAGTACGTTCTACCATTTGATGCTGTACAGCTTCACACAGCTGGCTGTGCCGACTGCTGCTGTCTGCTCAGAGCTGATGTCATTGCCTTCCTGATAACCCGATCTCTTTGCTACCCCCCGTATCAGAGTGCAGCTATGGAGGAGAGGCACCCATAGACTGCAGCCTGACCCTGTGATCCCCTTGTTAAAAAGCTGCATTAAAAGCCTCTTTACACTGCCCCACACTGATACTTGGCCAGTTTATGGCTAAAGAGCGCGAATGCTAGTTAGCGATTATCTGCCGATGTAAAAGGCGCCACCGATTACCCGATGAACAAGGAAGACGCTAGTTCGGCAGGTAATAGATTGTTGGTGTGGTCACCTAAATCATGCTGTCTAAACCGCCTCTGCTGCCAGCAAGCAATGATTCTGTACGGGGGCGAGCGGTGGCATTAGCGATTGCTCCGCCCCATACTGTGGAAGGGGATCGGCAACAATAGTCAGCTCCATCGAGCAGTGTAATGGGGCCTTTACGCAATCAAGGGTGCTTCCTAAATTGTTGTTATAAGAGTTTGTGTACAAGTTTAGATGGATTATATCTGTATCCCTGTTAGATTAGATCTCTATTCCCCTTATTGATGCTAAAGCACATGGATGTAATGTGTTTGGGGATTTGGAGGATAACAGGGATTTCCTTCACAGAAGGTGTAGCACATACAGCAGTGAGGAGTATATTCCCACCTGTTGATGAAGTATTCATTAGAGGTATTATCATGTACATATTAAAGTGTGATTGATGAATGAATGCAGGCCTGTGGTCCAGTGGGGGCAGTATCTTTCACAGCGCTAATCTGCACTGCTATCAAAAACGGATTTTTTTTTATTATGTGTATTGTATGTCTTATTAATATAATAAAATATAAAAATGTATTTATATTACATGTGTGGTTTTGTTGGTTTGGGGGACAGTCAAGGGTGTCAAAAGCATTAGCGTCAACAAAAAATCTTTACTGTATAATCCATATCATATCTTCAGGATAGGCCATGAATTAAATAATGTTGGGGGGGGGGGGGGTCTACTACTACTTACCCAACTGCTGGAGATAATTCTACATTCCGTGTGTCCACAACTGGAACAGAAGCAGGAATGGACATCTGGGGGCTATATGTGCCAGAGTGATTAACTGTGGGGATTGCTCTTCGCATTAGTCGCCCCCAAGTGGCAATGTTGATGTTCATCTGAGGAGCTCTGAGGAATGTCTTGCCTGCAAGCAAAACCATTTAACAATTAATTTGTGGGCAAATGGGGCAGGGAACAAATCTTACAATTTCCTTGAAATGCAAATCCCATTTGACCTTGTTGTTTGGAAAAGATCTTCTTCTGCCTTTGAAGTTTTGGTCTTCTCTCAATAACTGGATTGAAAAAGGTCACCTGGAAAATAAAAGCCAAAATAAATTAGATACACTTACAGTGATGGGATCTGAAGACACACAAAATGCACTGCGGCAGTAAAGACTCCAGCGTCTGAAAACTGCATAGGACTTCAAAGACACATTATGCCAAGGTCAAGTAGGAAAGGTGACCTTGTTGTCCATCTAATGGTCACAATCTAACTGAATTTTTTTTTTTTTTTTTTTTTTAACTGCCATCAGTAACTGCTCCATAGTGCTCAGCTGTTTGTCAGTCCAAGGAAAAGAGCGGCATTCAAAGAAGTCCCAGCACCACCGGGACACAGGACCGCATTAGGCTATGTTCACACATGGTAGAATGTTTTGTGGCTGAAAGTCTGTTGTGACTGGGGTTTGTCTGCAGCACCTTTCAGGAGAAAGGGGCACAGAGAAATTTCTGCAGCAAATCTGCCGCAAATCTGCTATTGTGAATCTGCAGGTCCCTGCTGTGATCATACATGGTGGATGGATGGATGTTAAAATGCATTTCAAGGGATAATCCCTTTGACTTGTGACATTAATCACGCTAGTTGTACGGGTCTGACATATGGAGACACATCACTATACAGTAATCTCTACATCTTAAAAGTTATTTATGAGAAACACCTCTTAAGGTGGTTTTCTTGTGAGACAAAAGGTTTTACAAAAGGGGCCAAAGGGTTAAAAATAATATTAACTAATAAGCATTACTCACCAATACCCTGCTGCTGCTGCAGAACAGATTTGTATAGAAAAAGAACCAGCGCTGGATCAGGCGCCGTCACCAATGCTCTTAAAGGCAGGTATATACAAGTTAGAAATCATTTAAATCAATGAGTTTGGAGGGGAACATATCACTATGTTATTGTGTCTGATGAAGAGGGCGTTCACCTTTGACATTTATAACTTTTATATATATCTGCCTTCAAGTCCACTGGTAGAACTAGATGAGGGAGAGCAGAATGTGTGGGACCATAAACAATGGGTTCCCCCTAAGCAGGGACAGCCGCTTACCTGATGCTGTTAGGCAAAGGTCACAACAGCCTGTATGCCGGGGAATGCATGGGGTATAGCTGCTGCGCGCTTTACCAGTCTGGATGACCCCGGCAGAATTGAGAGAAGCAGGGAGTAAAAACAATGGTACCTTTTACTCAATGCTTCTTTCAAGGCCACAGGTGATGGCTCTGATTCGTAGTTCCTTTTTGATACAAATCAGTTCATTTGAGGTCCTGGCTTATCTCTCCTGCAGCAGGGCTGGCTGTGAACCAGGGCTTCGGTCCCGAACACCCTCTCACTGTGCGGTGATAATACAGTACACCACTAACAACTAAAGATAAGCGCATCACCAACCTAAATACCTGCACTTTTCTCCTGCCCATAATACGCATGAGGCGCTGCTCCAATCTTTTGTTTTCTATACCACTGCCGCTACTCCCATGCAGCTCCAGCCGCCCCTGCGCCCCACTTCCTGGTCGCGGCTTAACACCAGTAGGAACAGGCTTGGAATGCCTACTGAGCCAACCACTGGCCATAGATGTAACCCACCTCAGCCAATGATTGGTTGTGCCGATATTCCAGCCGGGACCAGGAAGTGGAGAGCAGCAGGGACTGGAGCAGCTAGGAAAGGCAGCAGGGGATTTATTTTTTAACCCTTTCTGGGGAAAATATCTCGTGTTCTCTGCAAGTATAGTGCCCTACGGTTTAATAAACTGTATTTCAGTACTGCGGCATATTCACATGGCTTTCCTTAAAAGAGTCACCTCTTTTAAGGAAAGCTTCAAGCAATGAGGAAAACTCACGAGTTGCTCAGGGGGGAAATTAGCTACTAGTACTTGTCTGCCATGCACTCACCTCCGCAAAGAGTGTGCCCTGTGGCTCCAGGTAAAGACACATGCCATGTCGTTGATTGTCCAGGAAATCTTCTAACCTCAGAAACTTTACTGCACACAGGGATCTCCAATCTTTCCAAAATACTGAAATCTCAAGTTCTCTGGACTGAAAGAAAAAAGGATAAAGGTAATGGAGATGTGCTACAGTATAGCATGTTCTGCCAGGTTGAGAAACTTATTAAGAAGATTAGTAAAATTAATTTCATTTTATTCAGTGGAAATCCCTTGCATTACATGTGTCATGCAACCAAATCTGCAGCTCAAGTTTAGAGTTGAGCGAACTTGTGTTTTTAAGTTCGGCCTACAAGGTTTGGGTTATCTAAGAATTTCCATTATGAATTTCACTACTACGGACCATAACTTCTTTTATATAGTCTTCTTTTTACATAGAAGACGACTCAAACTCCACTACGAACACTCTGATTGAACCGCTGCTTCTGTGATCTTGTTGATTTTAGTTTCAGTCATCTACACAGGCAACAGATTTGAGTAAAGAAATGGATCAAGATTAGGAAATGCAGGAAATGTTAAAACTGGGGAAGAACTTTACATGAACCTCTAGCTCATATTACAGATACAATTTCTTCCCCTGTCACTGTGAAGGCAACGCAGAGGCTGCTGTGATCACAGGACATTATTAGCTTGCAAATTACAGGCACCTTAAAATTCCCAATTTGGATCAAACTAGATATACCTCTGTGTAATAATACACTATTTTGTAATTGTAGACTGCAAACCTAAACCTACTAAGGTGCATATCCTGAGGGGTGTTTAGCTTCTGAAGGTTTTATTGTCGACGGCTGGCTTCACAGCCAAATCACTCAAAATGGAGAACAAATTGCAGTGGGGGGCTAGACTGCAAACTAGTTGTACGTAGGACAAAAAAAATATTATAATAATAATAATTATTATTAATAATAATAATATGGAAAAGAAATGCTTTTAATATAGTTAACCACCTACACCAGTTTTCTGGCATAAAAAAAAAAGTCACCAGTTGTGACACAAGGCCATTTTCTATTTTTTTTGGTTTGCAGTGGTTTGGTTTCCAGTGTGTTTGGCACTTTACAAAAAAAGTGGATGGGGTGTCAGTGGCACTGGGCTTTTATTCTAATTTACACCGAAAAATTATACCTGAAGCCTATGTCACTTCCTGGCTGGCGTAAACTTTGATTAACAGGGCCAGGCAGCCCTGGTCCTGTCAAAGTGCAGAGGGTGTGGCAGAGAGAGCAGAGCCTCTAGGTGTAATGAAAATGTCCCCGTTGCTCTCAGAGGCTTATTTGCATATATTAAAACATAATTTTTCTCAGCAATGAGGGCACATATGAACATGGGGCCAACACTGATGCCTTCAGCTGCCTAGCGCACATGTAACCGGTCAGCCATAGGTACAAATCTGCTGACAAGTGTCCTTTAAGCACCTATGCAGATACATGGTTCGCCATGGTTACATTCTGCACACAAACTCCATCTGTAATCTGACCCTGCTGGTTAAGTAATACTTCCATCCATCTCCTATTCCTGGTGACCTACACTACGTTAGCAGGAAATGAAAGGAGGTCGTATTGAACAATATACATAAGATGATCTTGCTGAATGCTTTATAATTCAGCAAAAAAAAAAAAAAAAAAAAAAACACAAAAAAATGAAATCATTCTTTAAGCGAGAGCATCAAGCCATATGGAGGGGGCAGAAGAACATAGCCCTATCGTGTTACATTCTCGTGCACTGGACTGCTAGCTTATTGGGCACACTTTGTTAAGAACAGCTCAGGCAAGCTGGCTGCCCCTATAATAATGCTTAGAAAAAAAAAAAATCTAGAATCAGAAAATAGAAAATGTAAAACAAAAAAAGTGATTTGCTATCATATGATTTTAAGGCCTCATGCACACGACCGTTGTGTGCATCCGCGGCCGTTGTTCCGTTTTTTTTCCGCGGACCCATTGACTTTCAATGTGTCCGTGGAAAAATCGGATAATGCACCGTTTGGCATCCGCGTCCGTGATCAGTGTTTCCAGTCTGTGAAAAAAATATGACCTGTCCTATTTTTTTCCCGGCCAACGGTTCACGGACCCATTCAAGTCAATGGGTCCGTGAAAAATCACGGATGCACACAAGACTGTCATCCGCGTCCGTGATCCGTGTCCGTTTTTTCCTATCATTTTAAAGGCAAACTTGACTTAGATTTTTTTTTTTCATTTTTCATCTCCGTGGATCCTCCAAAAATCAGACCCACGGAAGAAAAAAAACAGACACGGATCACGGAACGACAGAAACAGTTTTTGCGGACCGCAAAAAAAAAAAAAAAAGTCAGTGTGCATGGGGCCTAACTGGGAGATAACATTTTTGGTGACACAGCCTTTAAATTCGAATACACATTTATGTAACTGATGCACACGATCTTATTTGCCCCCCTTGCAGATGGGAGTCCTCAGTACTATACATACTCTGTCCAGCTCTAGTGTAAACTTCTGGTCCCATGACTGGTTAGAAATAGGTTTCCAGTAGGTCTGACCAACCACGGTATTGTCCAGCTTCAGCACAGCACAGACCTCATCTGTAAAGAAATTACACCAACTCAGCTTAAAAGGCTAAGAGGATTGCGGGAAACAAAAAGCTCCACTGTTAAACCCACCACAACAAAATATCTGCTTAAGAAAAGATTAGAGATTTAGTTTTCTTTTGTAAAGAGCCGAATGTATGAACAGACCAATTGCTTTCAAATGGACCAGACGTCCTTGCTAACTGTAGGGCATGCCAAGTATGGATTGTCTTTAAACCCCACGTCTATGTAAGGAGTCCAATTAAATTATAAGATGTATCTTGCCAAGCTGTACATAGATATTTACTGACCGGGGGAGGGGGACACTCCATACATCTGACATTATGTGGTGTAATGATGGTGAACAATAGCATAGGAGTTATAGGTGGTCTGACGGCACTACATGGATGGGGGATGAGGAAAACAGGTAAACCATATGTGGGGTTCTGCTTTAGAAAACTTTAAACACACTGCGTGTCATTAATGGAACCAAGCTTGGAAAGAAACTGTCCCCTCTGTTCATCTAGATGGCAATTGGTTTAGGCTAGCCATATACAGGCGAAACTCGAAAAATTTGAATATCGTGCAAACGTTCATTTATTTCAGTAATGCAAATTCAAAAGGAGTTTCATTAACTTAAAATTAGAATATTGTGAAAAGGTTCAATATTCTAGGTTCAAAGTGTCGCACTCTAGTCAGCTAATTACCGTATTTTTCGCCGTATAAGACGCACTTTTTCTTCCCCCAAAATGGGGGGAAAATGCCCCTGCGTCTTATACGGCGAATGCAGTCAGTTTTACATCGCTGGCAGTGATGTAAAGCGAGCAGGGACTCGGGGAGGGACTGGGAGGAGGAGCTGGGGCCGGCAATAGCGGCAGGGCGGTGCAGTCACTGTACTAAAGGCCCGCCCCACCGCTCCGGTGTACTAATAAAATATGTCATATTCAATTAAGGGTTATTAAATATGCCCCTTTATGCCTAATAGTACCTTAAATTCTAAGCGCATCCGTACAATGCAGGCCGGGCGGGCGGCAGCGTAACTCCCTGATGTCACGTGCCTGCGCCGCCTACTTTATGACTGAAGCAGGCGGCGCAGGCAAGTGACGTCAGTGAGTGACGTGACGCTCCGCGCCGGCTGACCGGCCTGCCGGCATTGTACTGAAGCGCTTAGGATTTAAGGTACTATTAGGAATAAAGAGGCATATTTAATAACTATTAATTGAATAAGACATATTATATTAGTATACTGCAGCGGCGGGGGATCTGTGGATGGCACAGTTATGGGCTGGGAGGGTCTGTGGATGACACATGTATAACAGTGCAAGCCACAGATCCCCCCATAACAGTGTCCGTCATCCACAGATCCCCCCATAACAGTGTCAGTCATCCACAGATCCCCCCATAACAGTGTCAGTCATCCACAGATCCCCCCATAACAGTGTCATGTCATCCACAGATCCCCAGTAATAGTGCCATCCTCAGACCACCTAGTTCCAAACCCACCAAACCCACAGCACACCTTTTGGTTAAAAATATTTGTTTTCTTATTTTCCTCCCCAAAAACCTAGGTGCGTCTTATACGGCGAAAAATACGGTAATCCATACCCCCCAAGCAAAGGGGACCTGAGATTGTGACTTTGGGATTTCATAAGATGTAAGCCATAATCATCCAAATTATAACAAATAAAGGCTTGAAATATCTCGCTTTGCATGTAATGAGTCTCTCATATGTTAGTTTCACCTTTTAAAGGGAATCTGTCACCTATTTTGATCCTATAATACTGTTAACATAGCAACGTGCAATAAAGGACCTTCATTCCAGCGTGGGTCTTCTTACTTTTATTCAACTTTCCATTTAGATGAAAAAGCGATCTTTCTGATATGCTAATTAAGCCTCAAGGTGCCCAGAGGGGCGTTATTCCTCTCCTCTAGTGCCCAGTAACGCCCCCCTGCAGTGCCCAGCACGCCTCCTAAGAAATAAATGTCCTCCTACATCCTTGCCGAACTGTGCCGCCCCCTCCACTGCGTTATTTTATTTATTCACTGCACCGTCCTTGCTTCCTCATCTCTTGGCCTCCGAAACCCCGCCTGTACGATACACCGGCTCCTGAGGCAACAGCGCTCTGATTAGGTCACTGGGCTCGGCGCATGCCCAGTGACACTATTGAGGCGGTTGCCCTCAGGAGCAGGAGTATCGTACAGGCGCAAGCAGTCAGCGATACTGCGGAGGCAAAGAGAGGAGGAAGCGAGGACGGTGCAGTGAATAAATTAAATGACGTAGTGGAGGGAGCGGCGCAGTTCGGCAACGATGTGGGAGTACATTTATTTCTTAGGAGGCCGGCTGGGCTTGGAAGAAAGGCGGGCTGGGCACTGCAGGGGGCGTTACTGGGCACTAGAGCAGAGTAATAACGCCCCTCTGGGCACCTTGAGACTTCATTTGCATATTCAAAAGATCGCTTTTTCATCTGAATGAAAAGTTGAATAAAAGTAAGAAGACCCACGCAGGAATGAAGGTCCTTTATTGCACATTGCCATGTTAACAGTATTATAGGCTCAAAATAGGTGACAGATTCCCTTTAAGTTGCATTACTGAAATAAATGAACTTTGCACGATATTCTAATTTTTCGAGTTTCGCCTGTACATTAGATTACTCTGCATGGTGTCCATACAACAGTCCCCAATATCTGCTGTGAGATGGTGAACTTTGAATTTCAATATGTCTTATCCCAGTTTCCCTCTGAAGATCGGCCATGGCCATAGGTCTCTGGATGGAAGCAGAGCAAAGCCTGGCTTCCTATTCATAGGAACGCATCTTATAGTCTGCAACATTGCTTAGCTCAGTGGCACGTCATATCACGTGTGTCTATAGGAGCAGGGGTGCAAAGACAGTCAATGGGGCAGTAATACAGACTAAGGTTCAGACTCCATAAATGTACACTACACAGTCTAAAAGATGCCCGAGATTTATTAGAGAGACGGATGATATATTTGGTGCATCTTTAGACTATGTAGTCTAACTTTATACCACCTATTAGCTTACTGGGCTCCATAATTTTTTGCAAGGATTTTGGTGCATTCTTGGCACACATTATCACATCTTAAGCCACATCCCATTGTCAGACAAGGCGGAACATTATCTAAAACATTTAAATGTGGTGAAAGGCATGTATGTTTTTTTTTTTAGCAAATTTTGTAAGAATTATGGCTATCCTGATTAGTAAATTTCCAAAATTGTTTCTCTTAGGAGAATTCAAGGTGTTGTGTCATGAAGACATCCCCTTCCCACACCACGGCCTATGGACATTGTATAACGAGGTTCCCCACTCAGGATCCCCCAAAGAAAAGTACTGCAAACTAAGAGCAGCTTTGGTTGAAGTAGCTCATGCATGTATTGGCCAGGATGTATTACTAAAAACTATGAGGGTTATTTACTAAATGATATACGCCATTTTTCTGGAGTATATCTGTTGCAGATTGATTTTTTTCCCCCTGTTTTTCCCCTGCTCAAGCCAGTTCTAAAAAAGGGGCAGTAGCATGGATGGGCCACCAGGCCCATCTCATTTATCATATTTCTATGCCAGTTTTAGGCGTAGAAAATGTTCAAAATCTACGCCAGTAAGGAAGCTAATGTAGATTTAGACTGGTCGTGGATGCGCCAAAGCTATATAGAGGCTGGCGCCCCTACATAACTTCGGTGGATACACCGCCAGCTCATGGATTAAGACCAGTGTCTAAAACGCCGGTCTTAATAAATGACCACCTATATCTTTCCACAGCTTCCCCCAGTGATGACCACTGATCATCAAGCCAACATCAATCTAAAGAGGTCACTGGATGAGACAATTTCATAATTATTTGTTGTGTACAAATTAGTTTACCTTATACTAAATGTATATTTAAAGTTCTTTTAGAAGCTGATTTATGAATATTGGAGCAAGAAGGTTCAAGCATAAGAACGACAATAAACGTAATGGTTGTTCTCGTACCATTTACCGCCACATGCAAATAACTTTTATGACTATAACAAGATGGTGTAACAGTGCTATAAAAGCTATAGGTCAGTACGGAAAGGTAAAACCGGCCAATTTCTCCAAACACACTTCAAGGTTATATCCTATTAAAGATGATGGAAACTTGAAGGCCGACAGCTAGAAACTCTTTTTCCATAAACGCAGTGATCATGAGACATTAGTTTGCCAAGATCATGTAAATGGAAGGAGACAATAACAAACAGAAAGTTACTGAACTGGAAAAGTCATCTGTCTTCAGGAGATTCCGACCGCTGACACTTTTAGTTTTACTTGTCCTGCTCATGAAGGAGGATCTTGCCTCGCTTGGACTCCACCCTGGAAGGGTTGCGGTAGCTGCTTTCGACCTACCAGGGACATTCTCAAGAATGTCCTGGCAGCCCATGAGCCGGACTTCCAGGGTACCTGAGGAATACAAACAATGAGAAGAAATGATGCCTACACACTCTCATAAGAGGGTTTTCTGGTTTCTACAAATGGAAGACAGGTTACCCAAAATCAGATTGGTGGGGATACAATACCTGGAACCCCCATCGATAAATGATGAAACATACCAGCAATCGCCTTCCTATGAAACTGGTCCGAGAATGTTTGGGAAATCAGACCTACAGGATCTATGTTCGGCACTAAAGTGCATCCCCCCATTTGCCAATTATGGGCACATAAGAGCTAAATACAACATATAAAATGTACATAGTCTAAAGAAAAAGAATACAGACGCCCTCTTGGTGTGTTCAGTTTTCTGCCATAATTGACTGGTAAGTGGCACGTTGGCAGGTTGCTTAAAAGGGTATTCTGAGACGTTTATACTGACTACCTATTCTCTGGGTAGGTTATCAATATCTCCCGACTCCAGGGACCTCCGACTATTTGCCGTTTGAGAAGGCAAACGACTAGGGCTGAGCGTGATACCAAACACAGCCGATATACAACATACGCCGCTGTACTTTATAAGGTGTGAGAAGGCCGAGCGCCAATGCCTTCTCATACAGTGGATATGCAGGGGTCCCCACTGATCAGATACTGATCTGTATCAAAATCTCAGAAAACCCCTTTAATTACTGTATATAAAACTTTTAGCAAGACATAGACTTGTTACATTTGACATGTTAAAGGAAGTCTGTCACCACTATATGATCATATACAGCACTTACCTGGCGCTGTAGCACACCTACACATGATTCTAATGGTACCTTTGTTATTTCTTTAGACATCCAGAAGCAGGAAAAAAACGACATTTCATATGCAAATAAGCACTCGCAAGTACCCAGGGGCGGCGCTCCGTGTGTAGGTGCCCAGGCTGCTCTGCCTTTTTAACCATTACTCCTCCCCTAGCCTCTTCCTTTGCATCATCCCTAGGTCTGGCCGAGATCCAGCGCCTGCGCACTGCTTCGCCGGCTGGCGCATGCGCACTAGTTGAATTGATGCCGTACCCAAAATGGGCATTGCAGTGTGCATGCCCCGGCGAAGCAGTGCGCAGGCGCGGGATCTCGGCCGGATCTAGCAATGATACAAGGGAATAGGAGGGCGGGCAAAGTCAGAGGCTGTGGGGAGGAGTAACTGTTAAAAAGGCAGGGCAGCCTGGGCACCTACACACGGAACACCGCCCCTGGGCACTTGCGAGAAATAAACTTAGTTTTTCCTGCTTCTGGATGTCTAAAGAAAATAACAAAAGGTACCATTAGAATCATGTATAGGTGTGCTACAGCGCCATGTAAGTGCTGTATATGGTCATATAGTGGTGACAGACTCCCTTTCATACAGCAAATAGTCTGCATCATTTACATACAGTCCTGATCAAAAGTTTAAGACCACTTGAAAAATGGCAAAAAATCTTATTTTACATTGTTGGAGCTTAACAAGGTTCCAAGTAGAGCTTCAACATGCAACAAGAAGACATGGGAGTGAGACAAAACATTTTTTGAACATTCAATAAATTGAAAATAACGATTAAACGTTTCAGGCTGTTTTTCAGCTGATCCAAAGTTTAGGACCACATGCCTTTAAAAGGCCAAATCTGTGCAAAGATGTGGATTCATTGTCATTTTCTGTCAGGTAGTCACACGTTGTGATGGCAAAGGCAAAAAAACTCTCCCATTTTGAACGTGGTCGGGTTGTTGAACTGCATAAGCAGGGTCTCTCACAGCGCGCCATCGCTGCTGAGGTGGGACGCAGTAAGACAGTCATTTGGAATTTCTTAAATGATCCTGAGGGTTATGGAACAAAAAAAGGTCAAGTAGAAGACCCAAAAACATCTTCATCAGCACTGAGCCGGAGGATCCAATTGGCTGTCCATCAAGACACTGGCCGATCCTCGACCCAAATTAAGGCCCTTACTGGTGCTGACTGCAGCCCAATAACCATCAGACGGCATCTGAGACTGAAGGGCTTCAAAAAACAAACAAAAAAGTCTTCAAAGACCTAGTCTCCACAGAACTGCTAGTTTGGACTCGTTTATTCTCCGATGAGAAAAAAATGTAACCTTGATGGTTTCCAACGTTACTGGCATGACAAGCAGATCCCACCTGAGATGTTTTCTACGCGCCACAGTGGAGGGGACGCCATAATGGTCTGGGGTGCTTTTTCCTTCAGTGGAACAATGGAGCTTCAGGAAGTGCAGGGGCGTCAAACGGCCGCTGGCTATGTCCAGATGTTGCAGAGAGCATTCCTCATGACTGAGGGCCCTCGTCTGTGTGGTAACGACTGGGTTTTTCAACAGGACAACGCTACAGTACACAATGCCCGCAGGACAAGAGACTTCTTTCAGGAGAATAATATCACTCTTTTGGCCCATCCTGTGTGTTCCCCTGATCTAAATCCAATTGAGAACCTTTGGGGATGGATGGCAAGGGAAGAGTACAAAAATGGACAACAGTTCCAGACAGTAGATGGCCTTCGTGCGGCCGTCTTCACCACTTGGAGAAATGTTCCCACTCACCTCATGGAAACGCTTGCATCAAGCATGCCGAAACAAATTTTGGAAGTGATAAACAAAAATAACGGCGGAGCTACTCATTACTGAGTTCATGTTTGGAAGTTGGATTTCATTTTTTTTTTTTTTTTTTTTTTTGGGGGGGGGGGGGGGGTTAGTTTTTTTTGGGAGGTGATCAGCGGAAAAACAGCCTGTTTCAGTTTATTCATTGTTTTCATTAAATTGAAATGCTCAAAAATATGTTTTGTCTCACTCCCATATCTTCTTGTTGAAGCTCTACTTGGAACCTTATTAAGATCCAGCCAGGCTAAATATATATTTTTGCCATTTTTCAAGTGGTCTTAAACTTTAGATCAGGACTGTATATGGTGCTCGCAGCTGCAACCTAAGCCCCCCCGCTAGGACATGAATCCATGCAGCAGGATTAATTTAGTCAGATGCCAATCAGAAGCCAATTAACCTACATAGTCTGTAAATGTACAACCCACAGTGTACACACTCTGCTGGAGAAACTGCATGAAGGTCTCAAAAGGAAGATGAGCAGCGAGGATCACTCTGCGCACAAGTACAGAATATTTCTCAGATGGGTTAGAAAAAACTATGGAAAACGTGCTTGTTGAACAAAAATAACAGTTAAAACAAAGATGGAATTTAAGGGGGGGGGGATTCATTATACAGGAGAACTCTAATTGAGGTCAAGCTATAATTTTTGCATTTGTTTGGAGATGTTCAGCTTTTAGAGGGCAACACAGTGACATGCAGCAAGGTGGCTGCTTCACAACAAATATCTGGACCCCAGTGACAAAAGCACCAATGTCATAGGTGCCAACAGTCCTGACGTTACCAGGACTGAAACTGAAAGACGGTCCCAACAATTTCAGGTTGTCCCTGAATAGGTGGGCTCAGTAGTCCAACCCATAATTGGGGAGCCCCAGGGGGGTTTGTGGCGTTTCTCAGGAGGAGCTTACATGCCCCAAATTTACCAACTGCAATTTTGGCAATTATGACTAATGTGGCCACAACGTAGCCACAGAAAAACTACTTTTCAAGCAAAAAATAAATAAAAATAAACCAAGTGTGAGTAGATAATGTACTTCTGTCTGCAGCTCATGGCGGTGCTCTTCAGCCCACCAACCTAGGGCATTTATTACATAACTACTGCTGTGATTTGGATTATCAGCAATAAGTGGTGACAAATCTCTGGAAAAGACAGAAAAACAAACTTGTCATGTCTTCTTGGGCTGTAAGACTGAAGATAAAGACCTCAAAAACAGGTCCCTAATCTGAATAAAGAAACATATTAGGCAGAAGTTGACCTTGTAGTCTATAGTAACCAAAGAAAACTTTCGTTTTAGCAGAGCAGTTAAAAAAATAAAATAAATCAAGTGGGTTCACGGCTTTGGACATTCCCCACTTGTGAGAAGGATACCTTGACAATAAGCTGGTCAAAAGTGTCCTCGTGCTTTGACTCCAAGCAATCAGCTGTAATCTGTGAGTTAACCTTGCCAATACGTGTTCAATTTCCCTACAGTGCCACCACAGGAGAAATAAAGCATTACACAACATCAATGGTTGGTCTGTGTAAGACAAAATACATTAAGGCCTAAAAATGCTCAATAGAGGCTCAATAAGGGCACCCTAGAGAACAAGAGATCCCAAAAAGACTCATTCACTGGCACCACTCCAAAGTCCTCAAATCCTTGATAAAAGGGGGGTGAAGAAAATAGGAGCTGTGTCCACAGTGGTAGTAGACAGGAGGATAGTCAGAAGTGGCGATAAGCCACTGTAAAGACAGTCAAACTTCTGACTATCCTCCTGTCTACTACCACTGTGGACACAGCCCCTATTTTCTTCACCCCCCTTTTATCAGGGATTTGAGAACTTTGGAGTGGCGCCAGTGAATGAGTCTTTTTGGGGTCTCTTGTTCTCTAGGGTGCCCTTATTGAGCATTTTTAGGTCTTAATGTCTTTTGTGTTTCTGTAGGTTAGCATAGGCGATACCTTGACCATTTGGCTGCCTTCCGTTTATTGTCCTCATCACCCTCCTTCCAAACAGGCCTCTAAATCCACTTTCTTGGCGCCCGTCACCTTATATACCTAGGGTGCACACCCCTAATATATATATATATATATCTTTATTTGTATATACTTTTGTCTTTTTCACACTGGTCTGTGTAAGGCCGGGTGAGCATGCATGTATCCTCAGTAGGAAGAGGTGGAAGAAGCAGTTTATTTCCCAGAGAACAAGGAGATTGGGCAGTTGCTCAATCCTTATCGTCCCCAACATCTGCCACGAAGGGAGAGTCCCATACATATTAGAAAAATCAGCAGGTGTAGATGCATCTAATGTGTATGGCCAGCTTAATAAAGACCAGATCCTCCAGAGCCTCTTTATAGCCTCTTCCGCTTTTGGCCAAAGTAGTGAGGATCCTCTATATATATATATATATATAAAAAACATTTTCATACACCCAATTAGTGAATTCCAAATTAGAAGTGGACAGCCCCTACAAAGCAGAGGTCCAATTAGTTTCTGAGCCGCTCATTTCAGAAATGCCAAGCATCACAAGAACCACTTAGGGGCAGGAGGCTGCATTACACCTAGGCAAAAACCAATTGCCTCTGCCAAAAAAAAATGCATAGCAGTCTGAAAATATGAAAATGAAAAATCTATAATTGCCACATTAGAAGATCTCCTCCTTGTTAGGGTACATTCACACGATGTGTGTAATCCTTTCCGATTTGCGGTCCGCAAATAACGGAACAATGTGTCCGCATTTTGCAGACAAAATTACTTCCCTATGTCTTCCGTAAAAAAAAAAAACAATTACTAAGGCCTTCAAACATACGGAAACGGATCCGCAAAAAACAGATCCATTGACTTGAATGGTGCTGCGGACCGATCTGTATGGACAATAGTAGGACATGCTTCATATTTTTGCGGAATAGAAATGCGGACAACATACTGAATCTTGTCCGCACATTTTATTCACCCACAGGAATTAATGGGTCCGCTTCTATTCCGCAAAATGTGGAAAAAAAATAATACGGTCGTGTGAATGTACCCTTATGCAGGTTATACGTTCCCACCCATGAGGATTTTTAGGTTTACCTGTTAGAGCGGCTGGCTTGGATAGTGTGCTGTACTTGTTTTGTGTAGAGATCATACTTTGTCGTGGGCTTAGCGTTGGAGATGCAATCATTGAGAGCTCTTCTATGATGATACTGCTTTTCGGGTGATTTTTTGGGAGCTCACTGAGCCTTTGTTCTAGAGAATATTTCAGGAGGTCCAGCTTCTGACTAGACTCATTAAATCTTGACTGAGCCTGAAAACCATAGAAAGCCCATTAGAATTAACATTTATGGAGCAAATATATATAGATTATATATGTAACCAAGACATCTGACAGTTCAAGCCTCTCAAGTCAGTAAGACCTAGAACCTATTGGCCTGAAAGACCTTCTGCGAGATCTTTGAAGCAAACAATACTATAAATAATCAATCATCCATTGTTCTGGCGGACGTATGCTACTAAACTAGATGTTCTCTGCAGGGTGAATGTCTGGCTGGCTGTGGCTTCCCCCAGTTATTTGCTTGAGGGGAAGGGGTGGGTCTTGGCGCTGGATCTGAAGCAATTAGTTGATCACCATGGTGGCTCCAAACTTAAAGGGGTTGTCCCACGAAAAACAAAACATTCAGCAGTTTTCAAACCAGCACCTGGATCTGAATACTTTTGTAATTGCATGTAATAAAAAAAAAATTGTATAGTCCCTGAGCTAGTCAATAAAATGTATCTGTATAGCGCCACCTGCTGTTTGTTCATTTTCTTATTTCTCTGTCCAACTTGCTCAGGTGGACGCACATGCTCAGATAAATTCTTAGACTACCTCCTTAGCTGTGAAAGGGAGAAAGCTGCAGCAGAAAGGACACATACCCTGAGCTGTGATAGGGATAGCTGCAGCAGAAAGGACACATACCCTTAGCTTTGTCCCCTGAGCTGCCAGCTAGATATAAATGCAGCAAAGCAATTGGAATTATACATGGGGAGATCTCTGGATCCATGTGAGGTACAGGGCTGGTACTAGCTTTGTTAGTAAGAGACTGTCATGTCCTATATGATGTCTGATTTTAATTTTTTTACATTAATCGTGGGATAACCCCTTTAAAGGTGACTATGATGGGGCAAAGGGACACACACACAAAATGATGCTTCATGTGAGTAAAGTTGAACAGGAGTAGGACGACATCGGTGTCCGTACAGCTAGGTTTCATATTCATAGTCATGAGGCATACAAATCTGGACTGATCTTTCTACAGAAACAAGTCACCACTCCCGTGGAGCTGATGAATAGCAAGGTGCACAGCGCCTGATGACTCGCAGATCAGCAATGCAGTAGGAGAGACAACCCCCAGCGGACTGCACATTATAAGGTAATGATACTACTATAAATAGTACTTTTACTAGAAGGACATAACTTGCAGCTTTTATGTGCACGACTTGAAGAAATGCTGAGGAATCTTAATCCTAATGTATGTCGTCTACATTTCCCCAAGTAATTACATAATGCTTCCTTCAGGGCTATTCCGCTGAGAAGTAATGCGCTCTGGCAAGCACTGCAGCATTACACAGCGAATGCTCTTAGAAACGGAAATTTTTGGAATGTACACTGCAGGATCCAAAATGACAAAGAAAAAAAAAAAAGTCTAACACCTAGAAAAATGTTTAAGCATCTAAACAAACTGTTCGGCTACATGCACACGACCGTGAAAAAAAAAAAACCCGTCTGTTAAAAACGGACACACTGTCAGTTTTTTATGGCCATTTTACATCAGTGCGTGCATCTATTTTCTGGCCATGCGTCCGTTTTTAATGTCTGTTTTGCATCCATTTTTCATGTCCGTTAAATAATCTCCCCCATGGTTTAAATAATGCCCCCATAATGGCCCACCGCTGTTTTTTTGTTGATTTTACAAAAATAAATAAAAACAAACAAAAAAAATAACTTGCTCACGCTGCAGCAGTCTCTCTCTTCACTGAACAGGACGGCTGCACTCCAGTCAATCGGCCGTTAAAAACGGTCCCATTGATTTAAATGGGGTCCGTCTGGCCGTGGAAACTGCCAAAAATAGGACATGTCCTATTTTTGGACGGATGCTATTCACTGGCCATTAAAAAAAACGGCCATGTGAATAGCCCCATAGACTTTTATTGGTGCTAAAAATGGCCGTGTGACGGACGTTACTTAGGCTACTTTCACACTTGCCAGATCCGGCAAAACGTATGCCAACTGATGGCATTTGTAAGACTGATCAGGATCCTGATCAGTCTGAAAAATGCCTGATCCGTCTTACAAATGCATTGAAATGCTGGATCCGTCTTTCCAGTGTCATCCGCAAAAACGCATCCGGCATTTATTTATTTTTTAGATTTTTTCGGTCTGCGCATGTGGATCCGGCATTCCGGTATTTTGAATACCGGATCCGGCACGAATACATTCCCAACTAACCCTTGCATTCAGGCAAGGGTTCAGTTTTTTTTGGGCCGGAGATAAAACTGTAGAATGCTGCGGTTTTATCTTTGTCCCAATCAGTCAAAAAGACTGAACTGAAGACATCCTGATGCATCCTAAACGGATTACTCTCCATTCAGAATGCATGGGGATAAAACGGATCAGTTCTTTTCCAGTATAGAGCCTCTAGGACAGAACTCAGTGGCGGAAAAGAAAAACGCTAGTGTGAAAGTACCCTTAAACGGCCATCACACGGCCATTATTCACTGTCATGTACATAAGGCCTTATGCATCCTTTTAGCATGCTGATCCTCCACTGACCTCTCCCTTCCTGGTCCTGTCTGAACATGCAGGAAATGACAGGAAAGGCGGCTCAGCCAATGACTGGCTGCAGTGGAGTCCAATCTAACCCAATGATCGGCTGAGTGGGCCTTCCCTGGCATTGACTGCACGTTACACCAGGATCAGGAAGTACAGATCAGATTGCCTGATCCGGCAGGCAGTTCCCGCGACGGAACTGCTTGCTGGATAACGCTGCGGCAAGTGTGAAAGTAGCCTTACCAAACATTTTGCCCGTGGGATGACTTTAAAGGAATTATCCTGGAAAAGATAAAGGAGGACTTATCCTCGGGATAGGTCATCATTATCACATCAGGGGTCCAGCTGTTACAGGGATCAGCTGTGCTCTCCGGACCTATGGTGAGCCATGCAGTCTCTCCCGACAGCTTTCCAAGGACAGCGCCGTACATCTTATAGTGGCAGTGCTTGGTATTGCAGCTCAGCCCCATTAACGTGAATAGGGCTGAGCTGCAACTAGGCCACGTGGCCGATGTACAGTGATGTCACTGGCCAAGGAAGAGGATGCAGTGCTCAAGGCCACTTCTAACAGCTGATGGGCGGGGGTCCCGGGTTTTGCACCCCTGCTAATCTGATACTGATGACCTAGCCTGATGAGGTCCTAAATATCTTTTTTTTTTTTATCATAATTGCATTAACCAGTTTCTAATCTCTACATCCCCATATGGAGCCAGCTAAATATACATCCATAGTACTGACTACAACTGGTGGCTGGGGGCATTCTGCAGTCCATAGAGAAAAGCAGCAATACCCTCTACAGACGTAAAAGGACGTTAGTCCTCCACATGCCCATGGATGCCACATTCATCAGTGTTCTATACACATCCACAATGTCCAGCGATATTGGGGCAGCTTGAAAAGCAAACCTATGGTCATTATTACGATGATATTTCTAGTGGTAGGATAAGCAATAAGAACATTGAAGGACATTGTGGGAGAAATATGGCCCCTTGCTTCCAGAAACTGCGCCGCTCTCATCGCTGTAGGTAAATGGAAGAGTAATGTTTTTCTAACCTGAAACCACAAAAACTGGGCCTCTGGGTGAATGGGGCTCTAATGTGCATGCATGTCCACCACTCCATTCACTTCTATGGGATGCAAAGTACAAGGCATTGCCATCGCAGGCAGTCCCTTAGCAGTGGACGGAGCGGTGGTCACGCATGAACGCTCACCACTCCAATCACAGAAGATACTTGGAGGACTACCCCTGTTCTTGTGACTGGTTGGAATGGACTCCCAGGGATCAACTATACCGTGGTTAGGGGATATATGTTGATAATAGAAACCACCCTTTTAGCTACCTGCCCACAGGTGCAGAAAACCCACACTTTTTTGGGGGTGGATTTCTGCACCAAAAACCGCATGTGTTACTTGCAGTTTTTGGTGCGGATTTTATAAAAAATGTTGCCCTGGTTCACACTGGGAATTTGCATTGCAGTTTCAATGCATTATCTTATCTACGCATTTAGAAGTGCAACTGTATGTGAAACTGGTGAATTGCTCAGGATAGTTTTACACTTTTGGCAGGGAACTCCGGATCCGGTAATGCTGGATAATACCGCCTTCCAGCCATACCCCTCGACTATAATGGGGGCCGGGCAGAGATTCGGCCGCTAGCTGGCAAATATATGCTGAGTCTTGGCCGTAAAGTTGCACACATCGTTTTTTTGCCCAGCCGATTCCCGGCATAGTCTGCAGGCGATTGTTGGGATGGATGTGTTCCTTCCCGGCAATCACCTGCTCGCTAGCGGGGGAGACCACTGCTATTACATGCAGACTAATGCTATCTATCACTAATGGCATCGCTCGTCCCCATACCGACTTGCCGGCAGCAGATTGTGATTACATGGCATGATCTTCCGCCGACAAATGCGGATTTTTAAACATGTTGAAAGACTCCAATAATTGGCGGCGGTATTACACTGCCAGATCATCGCTAACAAGCGTTCATATGAGCGATGATTTTGAAGATAGTCTGCAGGTGGAACACTGCAACAGATTTAGACCAAGAGCAGAATTTGTGAAACTGCAGAAAAGTCTAGATAACCCCCCTCAGAAAGAAAAATAAAGAAGCCCACCTGTGTGCGGCTTTTACAGGTGACACTGTGCACAAAACGCGCTCAAAGACATTCCTAGAACTATTTTTATTTGACAAAAGGTCTCGGCATTCGCAGCGGTGGGTGTAAACCTTACCTGGGGCTCCTGGACATTGTGCTCCGGATCTAATGCTGGTATTCACAGTAACATTTACTCACGGGATAATTGCCAAACAAAAGACATATAAATCGCTCACAAAAAATAAAAAAATAAAAAATGCATGTGTCACACTACATGATTTTCATTAAAAGGATCACATAAGCTGCTTATAAAGTAAAGGTGCTTTATCATATAGCTGTCTGCAAGCGGTGGGAGGGACCTCACCTAAAATAAACTTGAAAAATCAAACACTACTCCACCCAAGAAAAACGCCAAACCCAACTGTGCCTGAGCTGTCAAATCCTGACGTACTGTGTATTAACCATGACTAAGCCGCAGTGCTGAGCGTGTAACAATATCAGGAAAAATCAAGACTGCTGCAAGCTTGTACCGTCTTACCATGTCCTCCACAAAGACGCAGAACTTACTTCAGTGAGGGCCTTCCTGTCTGTAACCTTCCCAGATCCTAGCAGCTTCATAACGTTTTTAGCGCCTTCTGCCACTGCAAACTCTATCCTAAAATGATGCCGCAATTCTTCCATTCGGAGCTCAAGAGGACTAATCACAGGTTTTGCTGAAAGCATTGAAAAACAGCATTAGATAAATAAGAAATGGCCCTATGCTCAAATTAATCAAAAGGAGAAGATTTAGGGTATGTTTACGTCCCAGAAAATACATGTCGGATAAATTCCTTGTGCATCATCTGCAGAATTCGGAGCAGTAATCCAAAGGTTGACCCTCGGACTTTTGCTGCGGTTTTGTAGTTTGAATGCCTTGGTATTTAGGCCGTTCTTCCGTGTGAACCCTTTTGGTATGATATGTGCTGTCAAGCCACGTTAACCACACCACGGTTACTGCAAGAGGTTGGTAGCAAATATGACCTAACACCCCTATGGAAGAATTTCCATACAGGTGTCTCAAGTCCTCAAACGTTAAGCTGAGTGCAAGTCCTAAGGGAGCAGAGGATCACACAGGAACCCTTTGGTATTATTATTTTTTTTATGAGGTTGTTCACCCTGAAGGCAGTTTGGGCAGAACACCTAGCGTGGTCGGACCTGTGGAGGGAGATCATACATTTCTGATCCCAATCTCTGTGTTCTGGCTCCATTGCTCTCCCACTGCCTCTGCAGATCCTTATTCTCCCCGCGTCAACATCCGGTTTAACGTGGGTCATACGGCCACTGCAGCGGAGATGCGCTCTCAATGTGTCGTGTGATGCATGGGAGATATGTCACCGCTGCAGCAACCGAGTGACATCAAACCGGATCATGATGTGTGGAGAACAGATATCTGCAGTAGCGTCAGAGCTGCCAAGCCCAGCAGCTGGGATCAGGAAAGTATGATTCCCTCCACAGTTGTGGCCACGTTGGGGATATGCCAAAACGGCTTTAAATCCCTGTGTCAGTTTTGCCCAGCCTGACTCTGTCCCTTTGTTCTTGTGATATGATGGTGGGTCTCCGCAATAGAACGAACACCAATCACGCGCAGCAAAATGCCACCGATACTCAAGAGCAGTGTTGAGCAAACTTGTGTTTTAAGTTCGGTCAACACTACTCATGAGTAATCAACCCATGCAAACTTTCATCATTTAATTCATTAATGACTGATAATTTCTCCAGTGTGAGGACAGAAACCTCCATTACTGCAGAAGAGACACTGCTCTCGACTAGACAGCCAAACATCTAGTATGTACAGTTTTCTAAAGCTTTACCAGTGTCAAAGGAGGTTTCATTGGTCTGCTGCATGGCTTGAAGGATCTGCATGCGTATGACTTCAATCTTTGTTTTGCTGTCTTGAAGCATTTGCTGGGCAGTGCCAAGCATCTTTCTGTCCTGCAGAGAGAAGGACATTTGATAATGAACTACGGAAGTATTTTACACAACGATCACAGGCAAAAATCACCTTTCCTTCGTCTAGAGACAGCGATAGTCTCTGAGTCTGAAGCGCTGCAGCCCGGCCCCCAGTGCCTCCACAGGAGCAGCGCTGCGGCACTCAGTTCATTTTGCAGCAATCCCTTGACTAAAAAGCAAGAAGAGGCGGCATGCATTACCTCCAGTCCCAGCCCATGTCTGTCAGCAGTTTTGCATCAGCAAAACTGCACATGGACTCCCTTTAATTAAAAATTGTGTTCACATCAGAGAACATCCTTCCTACAATGTACCAGGTACCACATTCCAGATAAATACGATGCCTCGTGACAAGGAACATGAGCATGTACACCTCTAGAGCCATCCTTCCACAATGCCCAGATCATCGATGACGTTCCATCTGTATCGCTATCATTTTAACAGGAATGTGGTCTGGCATGAGCCGATGGTGAGAGATAGCAGCACTCCCGCGGCGTCCGCCTAAAAGACTAATGACACAGTTGCTGACAGCTGCTTCTTCTGTGACCCATATTCCATGACCATAATATAAGTATCTGGAATTTCAGGAAGCTGGGCAGTAAGGAGGTGGGGGGGACGGGGACCTATTGTAGGTGTACATCACTGAACCACTGGCTGCCAAACTGACATGAAATATTTCCTATACTTTCGGTATCATACACCCAATCACATCTTGACTTACTTTTGAGGGCCCATTTGAGTATGTCTGAATCATATTTTCGGCTCCCTGCTTCACTTTCAGCTCAATGTCTAACTGCTTCTGCAAAGCCCTCAGCCTTCCGTTGCTTGCAGATGAGCCGGAGTCGCTTTTTGGAGTGTCTGGTGTTTTGGGACAATCTGCAAGTGTCAAACGTATCAATGATTATAAAACTTTCCATTTACAGGATCTGGTCCCATACATTACGGATTTTACGTCACTCGTTTTCCAGCGGAAGAGGTTAATAAAAGTGTCAAGCTCATGGAACAAAAGAAGGAAAAAAATATATATAAATAAAAAAGAAAGACAGCTAAGTAGAAAGTAAATATGCTCAATGAGCGGTTAAGATTTGCAGTACAAACAGGAGCTGGACTCCGAAAGGACGGCTTCTAAGCCATACAAGACACCAGAAAGTGCCCCGGGCAACCAAAAGAAAGCTGCACAAGCATGGAAAGCTTCACCTTGCTAGACGGGTAAGGTCAGGTCAAAATGCCTCTTCAAGGTCCTTTTACATGGGCGGAGGATCGGAGCAATGAATCAGGGAAGTATAAACGCTCATTCATCGGAGTGATCATATCTTTCCTGCACACACAATCATCGCTGACAGCACATCGTCCTGTGGAAGGCGGCTACTGTCACATCTGTGTTCTTGCTGGATCAGTCATGGATCAGCAAAAAAAGCTTCTGTCGTGATGATACAAGCGGCTGCATCCGTTATGAACGGATCCGGTTGTGGCATCTCTAAAATAGCCATGATGGATCCGGCACTAAAATCATTGTAAGTCAATGGGTGCCGGGTCAGTTTTCTTGTGCGTCTGAGAAAAACGGATCCGGCACCATTGACTTACATTGTGTTTCATGTCGGATCAGTCTTGCTGCATTTTTTCTGTCCGGCATGGGAACGTACCCAAACTGAACGCATTCTGGTGCACTCCGTTCAGTTCAGTTTTGTCCCCATTGACGGACCTCAATACCGGATAGGAAAATAGCGCTGATGTGAAAGTAGCCTTAACAGGTATGTGCCACCAGCAAACACTGAATCTTCACAAGGAGGAATGATCGCGGTCGTGATCATTTGTCTCCATATAGAGGAAGTGGTTGCTGCTAGTGTTGAGCGAAATGGGTTTCGGATACAGCAGTTTGAAAACTTAATTTACAATATAGCCTCCAAACTTCCGCTAAATGTATAGTCTGCGATCTTGCTGCAAATATCAGGACACTTGCTTCGTCTGGCGTCTATGATGTGACACTTCGGTTATGTGCATAAAGGACAGTCAAAAATCCGAAGCTGAACGCATTATCGAAGCACAGTTCAGCTTTTGACACGGTCATTTATGCACATAACCAAAGTGTCACATCATAGACGCGAGACAAAGCAAGTGTCCTGATATTTGCAGCAAGATCGCAAAGGCCTCCGCGCAGCCCATTCATTTTACGGTAGTACGGCGGCTATATTGTTAATGAAGTTTTCAAACTAATCAGGTTCGGATACAGTAGTTCGAACCGGTTTCACTCACTACTAGTTGCTGCAAGTAAGTCCAGATATCACACCTCTGACAACGATCTGGGATTTATCGGGAATGTTTGGACTAGGGCTGAAACGATAACTCGATTGACACACAAAAAAATAAATCAATCAATCAATCATGTGACCACAGACTGGGAGTGAAGCGCTTGCTATTAGTCACCGCTTCGTCGTCACCCGCGCTGCACTGTCCTCCTGTCACATAAGGGTGCACTCTGACCTGACTGTGTGTGACGTCAGGACGTGCAGCGCGCGGAGAAGATGAAGGAGCCGTGGAGTGGCGCCCCTACAGGAGAGGTAAGTATTTTATTTCACTGGCGCTGGAGAAATAGCTAGTAAGGAAGGGGGGGGGGGGCGCGGGGGGGTGTCACCCAAGCTGGTGGCACTGAGGGGGCGGATGAGTTTTTCTTATTTTTCTTTAAAAAAAAAAAACTCTTACTTAGTTTTTTTGTTATTAGAGTACTCGATTACAAAAATAGGTCGATAGTCGCAGCCCTAGTTTGGACTGTTTCCAATAACTGACTGATGTCGGATAAGAGCAGGTCCCAGATGTTGGTCCCACACATCTCCAGAACAGGCTCCCTAAAAACAGCCAAGCACTGGTGCCAATTTCTGAAAGTTCAAGTCATTTGCTTCTTTAAACTAAGCCAATGGAGGCCTCATACAGCATCTGTATAGTCCACACACTGGTCCCCTACATGGCATAGGGGCCGCTAAAGTAGTTCTTCAGTAGTTAGAATCCTACGGCTCAAAATTCCAGGTTGGAGTCATAAGAAGGGGTTTAGTCAGACCCAAATTTCAGGATTTGAAGGGCATCTGTCAGCAGATTTGTACCTTTGAAACTGGCTGAGGCTACTTTCACACTGGCGTTTTGGCTTTCTGTTTCCGAGATCCGTTCAGGGCTCTCACAAGCGGTCCAAAAGGGATCAGTTTTGCCCTAATGCATTCTGAATGGAAAAGGATTCGCTCAGAATGCATCAGTTTGCCTCCGATCAGTCTCCATTCCGCTTTGGTGTCCGTCTGGCGAAACTGAGCCAAAAGGATCTGTTCTGACACACAATGTAAGTCACTGGGGACGGATCTGACAATAGAAAACAGATCAGTCTCCCATCGACTTTCAATGGTGTTCAAGACGGATCGGTCTTGGCTATGTTACAGATAATACAAGCGGATCCGTTCTGTACAGATGCAGACGGTTGTATAACCTGAACGGATCCGTCTGTGCAGCTCAATGACGGACCTGCACCAAACGCGAGTGTGAAAGTAGCCTGACCTGTTACATGTGCGCTTGGCAGCTGAAGGCATCGGTGTTGGTCCCATGTTGCACTTCTGAGAAAAATGTATGTAAATGAGCCTCTAGGAGCAACGGGGGCGTTGCAGTTACACCGAGGCTCTGCTCTCTGGAACTGTTGCGCCATCTACACTTTAACCCACAGATCCAGGCAGTTTAAAACGTGATGACGCCTGGCCCTGACTTCTGCTAAAATTAAAGCGGAGAGGGAGCGGCAGTTGCAGAGAGAGCAGAGCCTCTAGGTGTAACGGTAACGCCCCCGTTGCTCCTAGAGGGTCATTTGCATATATTAAAACATAGTTTTTCTCAGCAATGTGGACACATATGAACATGGGACCAGCACAGATGTCTTCAGCTGCCAAGTGCACATGTAACAGGTCAGACAGTGTCATAGGTACAAAACTGCTGACAGATGGCCTTTCAACGAAATTAGGCAGAGATGCTGTAAAAAAAACTTGGATGGGACTGAATCTTAAAAACCTACGTGCAAAAAAAAAAAAAAGCACGAATGTAACAAACCTTGTGAACTACTTAAAAAAAAAAAAAAAAAAACACAAGGCCGTGTAATCCAAATCATCCAATGCCCAGCTCGGACTCTTGTGGGAAGAAGCTACCTTTTCTCGGTTTATTTTAATTCGAGTGTATGAAGATTTATGCTGGATTACACAGAGATTATCGTTTACGTATATTCATCCATACAGATACACGGCCGGCATCAGGGAAAGAAAATCCACAGCACACAAAGAAAAACATTCATACGTAAAAGAAATCTTCAAACTTGGAAATCTCTATATACAATGGGGGTCATTTATCAAACTGGTGTAAAGTAAACCTGATTTAGTTGCCTATAGCAACCAATCAGATTCCACCTTTCATTTCCTAAAGGAGCAGAAAAAATATATATATATAAAATGTGGATTCCGATAGGTTGCTACGGGTAATGAAGTCATTTCTACTTTACATCAGTTTGAGTCTCTAGAGCCTCAGTCATATGTAGATGTGTACTTCAAAGGGGACCTGTCACCTAAAAATGCAATGCAATCTGAAAGCACCACTTATAGAGCAGGAGGAGCCGAGCGGATTGATATATATAGTTTTATGGGAAAAGATTCAGTAAACCTTGGAAGAAATGGATCTAAATGAGCTCTTAACAAGCTCGGCCTCTAATGCCACCAGATATAAGGCAGCTATCCTATAAGCCAATGTTCGACCCATTTTAAAGGGATTGGGTCAGCAGAATTAACCCTATTAAGCTAGCTGACATTAGCGATGTGCTAATGTCAGCTAAACCTAACTAGCCTATTCCTACTTTTATCTATGCCCCCATTACGTCAGGAATCTAACTTTTATAATATGCGGGGTGGGGAGGGGGCGTTGTCCCCCTGCTCCTAGAGGCTCCGTTTTCCCACCTTTGTCGCCTCCCTCCAAGTCCGTTCAGTATTCGGTGCAGGCGCGGTGAGAAAGCTGGCAGACTGTGAGCATCTTTCTCTCACCGCACCTGCGCTTAATGCTGAACGGCGCGAGATGTCACCAAAACACAGGGGTGGCAGACGGATGCAAGCGCTGCCTGGCCCTGTCAATTAGGACTTGGAGGGAGGCAACAAAAGGTGGGAGAACAGAGCCTCTAGGAGCAGGAACATGCACATCGCCAATGTCAGCTAGCTTAATAGGGTTAAATCTGGTGACAGAAACCCTTTAAGCCAGTACTCTGTCCTATGTACCGATGAGGGGCAATCAGCCTAAAACAGCTGTCTGCAGATGAGATGCTGTCTTATTTAATAGCCGAGTCATGTTTAAAGGCCTATTTAAAAGGGTCAAACATTGACTTCTAGGATAGCTGCCTTACATCTGGTGACATTTGAGGCCGAGCTTGTTAGGAGGGATGCAAATGAACTCCTTTCTTCCCAGAATTCATGAGGAGCATGTATGACCTAGAAGCCTTCTCACGCCAATTAAGGCGCTCTCTCCAAGGAGAGATCGTACCCCCCAAATCAGTAAAATTTGTGCGTTTACATTTCTGTGCTTAGGAGTGATGTGGGCGCCGGTACTACTCCGTCACTGCCATTCTCTGTATGCTTCGGCAAGCGGAGTAAGCAGTCAGTGAATGATGGGACTGCCCGACACCTAAGCAGAGAAAGTGCAGAGGCTTAAAGGGGACATAAACCTTTGCTGAAAGCATGGACGGTCCAGCAGCGCTGTTCGGAGCACTACAGCTTCCATCGGCTCAGCTTTTCCAGCATGTGGAGTACGGATTCACAGAAACTACATAGGATCCATGCTCCGCACACGGACCTGAGAAGCACAGGTGCACCAACCGTGATTTCAGTAAAAGGTTTAGGTTCCCTTTAAATATTAAAACTATATATCAATCTGCTCATCTCCTCCGGCTCTATAACATGCCACCGGCAGCAGATTGCACTGCATTTCATGCCGACAGGTTCTCCTAATCCTTGTTTCATAATAGGCCGCTAATAATCTGCATTACTAATAAAAGAACACAATAAACAGAAATAAAAAACTGAAAAAAAAAAACATGTTCAGTCTCATCCTGAAATCCCAGGAGAGAAAGCCAAGCATCCACTCATTGATTTCCTCTTAAAATGAAGGACAGTCACGTCGTAAACCGCAAATGACTCATTTGTACAGATGGTGCTTCATTCAAGGCCGATCAAAATGTCCACAAAAGTATCTTTAGCATAAAGGCTCGTTCACCCCGGCCAATTATCAGCACTGGTTGCTCGTTACTGAGCAATCGTAACTGGTAGTTTTGGAGGATGAACAAGACCCTTTTATGCGGGCCTACGACGGGGGAAATTATCGGGGCTGAGAGTTAGCACTGGCGCCGCCGATCCCTCGTTCATCAGGTGACTGCATCTTTTAGTCATCAGATGTCCGTGGGCAGCACCTCGTGGGGACGGGAGACTGCAGTAGCTGTAGTTCATCTCCCATGCAGAAGGGATGAGTGCGGCATGTAAATGCAGCTCTACCTCAGGCCAAAGATCAGGCAAATCTAGGGAATGAATGGTTCGTGCCTGTGCAACTGCCTCAAGGGTGTACGTACAAGGGCCGACCCTCAGGGCAATGAACCAGTCAACCCCGATAATTGCCTGCTCTTTCAGCTACATTTTCATACAGCAATCATCTCCTCCGTATGGGGGATAAACAATCACTGGGGGAGGAGATATCAAGGCGTTCATTCCAAAATTGCATAAAAAAAAAAAAAAAAAAAGGCTTTCTGGGCTTATGCACACAAATGTACTTTCTCTCCGTGTCCGTTTCGTTTCTTTTGCGGAACCATTTATTCCAATGGGTCCGCAAAACCAACAGAAGTTACTCCGTGTGCATTCCGTGTTCATATATCCGTTCTGCAAAAACATAGAAAGTGTCCCATTTTTTTTCCGCATTACGAACAAGGATAGGACTGTTCTTTTCAGGGGCCAGCTATTCCACAAAATACGGAATGCACACGGACGTCATCCATATTTTTGCGCACTGCAAAATACATACTGTCGTGTGCATGAGCCCTTAGCTGCATAAGTTTAGCCACCTTTTTGCGTTTTTATATAATTTACTTAGGTTTTTTTTAAGTAGGTGGGAAAGTGGATGTGGTTATCTGTTTAAAGAGTATCAATGGCCTGGGCGGGGCTAAGCTCTGTTCACTTGAATAGTGGGGCCCGCGGTAAACAGTGAGAAGGCCACAGCACTACTGCCAGCGCCGCTGCCTTCTCAAACAGCTGATCGGCAGGGGTCCCGGGTGTCAGACCCCCACTGATCAGATGATCTATCCAGAGGATAGATCAGTTTAAAAAAAAAAAAAAAAGTGTTAGGTTCATGGATGTGTCAAATATAACAAACAATGTGCAACATTTGATAAATTTGGAGCAAAATCCAATAACTCAAACTCAAGCAAAACAGACATCAAATATTACCCCGATAAATCCCCCCCCCAGGGCTACGTGCCGCATGACAGGTGCAATCGCAGGGCTAACAGCAATTCACTCATTTGTTGAGTGACCGATGGGACCTTAACACCAGGCAATTACTGGCAATGAGCGTTTGTACAACCGTCCAGGTCCCACATAAAAGGGACCTAACAACTGCTGCTGATCTCCGACAGTCATGACCCCATTAAAGTCATTATCAGCAGTTGACGACTGTATGGCGGACATACCTGGCAGATCCTCAGCTTCCCGCACCACGATGTGTGCATTTATTTCTTGCAGGCTGTTATGGAGCTCTTCTAGTTTTTTGTTGGATTTTTTTAATATATTATCCACATATGCCAAATTCTTTTTGTCCGTCGTAACCTTGCGCAGGTTTTCGGCTCCTTCTTTAATTTTAAGTTCTTTTCTAATTTCACGCTTGATCTGGTCTTTTATTTCATCCAAATTTGGCTGTGTGAGAGGATCGGAAAAATCTAGTTTCTGATTAATACCCATGGGTTCGGGAGCCATGAGGGTTCTGGTGTCCTATAAAATAAGAATAAAACCGTGTCAGAGGGATAATCCTTAAAAACAGGAGGAAAGGGCACAGGTTAGTACATCGGCTTCATCTAGGATTCTAGGCTAGATTTCCTGTACACAACGTGAACATAACCTGACGCAACGCAAATGGTCTCGGTCATTTCCAGCATCCAGGAGGTCCTCCTCGGGATCCACCACAAATATTCAGTCAAAACTTCATTGATTCAGATGCCCGGTAACCACCACACAACACAGAAATGGTGCTTCATGCATGTAAATTTTTTTTTTTTATTGATTCTTTTGATGGAGTCATAAAGTTGGTATCAGTAAAACGGATCCATTAGTCGCCGTCTGTTTGATGGATCAGTTTTATTGTTTCATTCATTTTTCTTTTATAGAAAGGAAATGACGACTACTTTTTCTATTTCAGGAGCCATTAAAATACATAGAAGGCAATTTATCAGGAGGTGGATATTTAAAGCGTCACAGAACTTTTTGATATGTCAGAGAGAGACAAAGGTTTTGATCGGTGGGAGCCTGAGCGCAGAGACCCCCCCCCCCCCCGATCGCTAGAATGATTAGAGATGCGCTCATATAGGACACGGAATTGAGACGGGCCCATAGACTCCAGCAGCGAGAACAGAGAGCGCTCTATGCGAGTGCTTCTCTCTCCTCGCTCTAACGATCAGTGGGGGTCTCAGCATTCAGACCCTCACCGTTTAAAACCTCTGATCAGTCGCTATGACATATTGAAAGTATTTTTTAAGCTCAGTGACAATTTAAAGCCGATGTAATTTGTGCCACATTTATCAAATTTTGCACAATATTTGATACATAGGGAGCATTCGTAACACTTCTCTTTAGATATTAACTCCACTTTCTACGATGTTTCTTTAATTGAAGTTTGCAACAAATTTAGCGACTTTTTAAAAAGTTGCAGTTTATAAATCAACTCGGCAGGCTAACCATGGCCACTGTTCATAACTGGAAGGGAGTGTTTTGCAACACATTATGTATCGCTACTCCCGAAAAAGTCCGGACTATTAAAATATTTAAAAATATATATCTCCTATGCGGTGAAAGCTGTAAGAGGGAAAAAATAAAATAAAAACACACGCAATTCCCCCAAAAAACAGGATAGGACTGTTCCATTATGGGCCAGACATTCCATAAAAATGCGTAATGTACGCTGCTTTTTTGGCATTTTTTTGTGTGGTATCGAATATCGCAATACTTTTTTATGGTATTAAAATCGAATCAAAATTTTGGTATAGTGACATATGACATACATATACACACACACACAGAAGATCACCACGGGCGTACCTTCTCAGCACTGAAAACGCGCTCTCACGGTACACGGTGCTGTAATCCAATGAGCTCATACCCTGAATATGTATCGGGGTGACTCCAGCCACAATCGGATTAAAATTCGTTCAGAAGAACGGCCTCCTCTATTCAACATTCACTTCAGGCCAGTTTCTGCTGTGAACACTTGACGAAACCGTCCATTAATATTTAATAGCCGAGGATCTGGTATCCCGGGCGTCACATTTCATGCTCTCTAACATACCGTAAATGCATGAAGGAAACCACCTGTAGTCGTAGAGGGGCGGCTCCTAACACCGATGCCTGCAGCCAAAAATATAAGATGCTTAGAAGGAAGCCTGCAGAACACACAGAGGACGTCTTCTACATCTACTGCAGGCTTGGTGTGGGACCTTCCAGGCTCAGAAACATCAAACTGCCGACTACAATATAATGGCGCATCTAAACGGAAGCGGCAATAATATCTTCAGCACCTGCAACCTGTAGAGGACACCGGGCGGTCTGATGAGGGGCATGATCACAACTGTTAACTACCAAGTGTTGGATTGTCCGGTCTTGGAACAAAGAATGAACCTTGCATTGCATACGAGTGTGCGGTCTGCTGGCTATATTAAAGGGGATGTCCAGGTGTTTAATACAGATGACCTTTCCCCAGGATAAGCCATCAGTATAGGATCGATGGGGGTCCGACACCTGCCACCCTTGACAATAAGCTGTTTGAAGTGGCCATTGTACTCAGTGAGCCCAACGGCCTCGTCTTAGGCCAGGGACGTCACGTTCATCAGTCCCATGGCCTAGACCAGTGACGGCTAACCTCTGGCACTCCAGCTGTGGTTTAACTACGACTCCCAGCATGCTCCATTCATTTCTGTGGAGTTCTGAGAACAGCCAAGCAAGTGTGCATCTTGGGAGTTGTAGTTTTACCACCAGCTGGAGTGCCGGAGGTTAGCCATCACAGGCCTAGGCCCAGCTCAGCCCTATTCAAGTGAATGGGCCTGGGCTGCAGTATCAAGCACAGCCACTATACATTGTATGGCGCTGTGCTTGGCGAGCTGCGAGGAGGCCACAGCTTTGACCAGAATGCAAACAGAAAATCAGTAAGGATAGGGATACACAGAAACGTGCGTCACGTGACAAAACGGGAACTACACTGCGACATTTTTTTTGTAATGATAGACTATGACGTCACCCCATGACAGTGACCGTCGCAAAAAAAAAAAAATCCAACTTGGATGGATTTTATGGGACTGTCGTGTCGCAGTGCGACACTATTGACCATCATTATATTAAAAAAGGTTGCGCAAAATGACGCCATGTAGCCCTAGCCCAGGGATCAGCAACCTTTGGCCCTCCCAGCACGCAAACATGCTTTGTTGTGCTTCTAACTCCCACAGAAGTGAATGGAGCACTCTGGGGGTTGTAGTTTCAGAACAGCTGGAGGTTGCTGATCCCTGGCCTAGGCTAAGGGTGCCGGTCACTACTATGATCTCCGGGGGTCCGATACAGAGGATAGGCCATCGATATCAGGCAATGTCATGTCGGTTGGTACCAGGCAGAAAACGGTCAGATTGCAGAGATGCAGAAGGCAGGTTGCTATATTGGAGACATTCCTTTGCCATTACCTAGTCCATAGGGGCTGATCCAGTGGTTTATGTACAGAACGTCTAATAATAGTCACGTCTGGGAACAATCCGCCCGCTGCCGAGCCTCCTGCCACTGCCTGCTATAGAAGAGTCCGTGGGGCACATGTACTCACCGACTTGCCACTATTTAAAGCATTAAAGAGTCGCACGTCCCCTTTTTTAACCGGCCATGCGACAATACGTAGTCACACAGCTGTTTTTACGCCGTGTCCGCCAGTTGGGTGTGTCGTGGGCTATGCCAGGGCTGGAAACAGGCGCAAATGTTAGAGAAAAGCTATGCCAGCCCCTGGCATATCGGTTTTTACACCAGGCGCAAGGACTGCCACCGTTTTTTTTTTAGCAATCCACTTTGGGAAATAGTGCGATTGCTGGGGGTCCCATCTAGCGGACATTTATGGCAGTGCAGTAGGAATGCCCCTTTATAGAGTGCACACAACGATCAGGGACAGGGTGATGTACAGAGATGATGCTGCGGCGTTCCACTGCTGGCAGGTATACCACGTCTAACCCACTGCTGAAACACAGCCAGGTCAGATTTCTGGGCATACTGAAAGTCTCCATCATTGAGCACAGGGTGCAGCACAAGCACTGGATGGGTCCTATAGAGCCCGATGGACGGGGTATCCCTTTAGGTCGTCTCTATACAGGACAGATACGCTGCAGCATTTTACAGCAAAGTGGATGAGATTCAAAGGAAAATCTTCATCATTAATTGATCCACAGCCAAAACTGTGCCCCAGTATGGCCGCACCCTTAGCATATATATATATTTTGTTTTTATGGTTTAACACCTACCAATGATCTGTCACCTCACCCAACATGTCTGCTACAGCAAATGCTTGTACTCCCATGAAATAATTATGGGGCAACTTTTCTTAGTACGCTGCAGGGTGACTTTCCTCTATTATTCCTCCTAGAAATTTATGAATACAATTTCCCTCGTCATAGGGGTCTGTCCTTACACGTTCCGATACGGTCTAGCATAGGCTGGAAATGCGCTGAACTGCTGACACGCTGTTGTCAACGTATTCATAAACTACTAGTAGGAATAATAGATGAACGGCAAAAGATTACTTACTAAAGCAAACATGTCAGGAGTGGTGAAGGGTCCCCTTTAAAAGCAGCCTGCTACATATACAGACAAAACAGTAAGCCTTAATGTGAACACAGCCTTCGGGGACTTAAAGGGGATCTCTCACCTCAGCAAATGGCATTTGAAAGCACCAGAGTAAAAATACTCCTCGGACCATTTTTGAGAAGTATTTTTAGCCGAGGAGAAGTACGGAAAATTGTAGTTATTCATATATATACTACGTAGGCTTATATAACATTAAGGGGTTGGTATTCATGCAGGGAAACCATTACCAGTCTTCCCTATAACGTCTTCCATGCAGAATTAGCAAATTGTGACCATTTAAAATTTCTATCTCTCAGAAGATTGAATCCCTACCTTTCTTTAAAGCACCAAATCTGTCATGTAGGGATCGGAGCAGTAGACTGTGCAAAACTCAATGCGGCTGTGGCAGGGGGCAGTGGCGGCTGTGGCAGGGGGCAGTGGCGGCTGTGGCAGGGGGCAGTGGCAGGGGGCAGTGGCGGCTGTGGCAGGGGGCAGTGGAAACCATTACCAGTCTTCCCTATAACGTCTTCCATGCAGAATTGTGACCATTTAAAATTTCTCTCTCTCAGAAGATTGAATCCCTACCTTTCTTTAAAGCACCAAATCTGTGCCAAAGGGGGCAGTAGCGGGCTGGCGGCTGTGGCAGGGGGCAGTAGCGGCCTGGCGGCTGTGGCAGGGGGCAGTGGCGGCTGTGGCAGGGGGCAGTGGAAACCATTACCAGTCTTCCCTATAACGTCTTCCATGCAGAATTGTGACCATTTAAAATTTCTCTCTCTCAGAATATTGAATCCCTACCTTTCTTTAAAGCACCAAATCTGTGCCAAAGGGGGCAGTAGCGGCCTGGCGGCTGTGGCAGGGGGCAGTAGCGGCCTGGCGGCTGTGGCAGGGGGCAGTAGCGGCCTGGCGGCTGTGGCAGGGGGCAGTAGCGGCCTGGCGGCTGTGGCAGGGGGCAGTAGCGGCCTGGCGGCTGTGGCAGGGGGCAGTAGCGGCCTGGCGGCTGTGGCAGGGGGCAGTAGCGGCCTGGCGGCTGTGGCAGGGGGCAGTAGCGGCCTGGCGGCTGTGGCAGGGGGCAGTAGCGGCCTGGCGGCTGTGGCAGGGGGCAGTAGCGGCCTGGCGGCTGTGGCAGGGGGCAGTAGCGGCCTGGCGGCTGTGGCAGGGGGCAGTAGCGGCCTGGCGGCTGTGGCAGGGGGCAGTAGCGGCCTGGCGGCTGTGGCAGGGGGCAGTAGCGGCCTGGCGGCTGTGGCAGGGGGCAGTAGCGGCCTGGCGGCTGTGGCAGGGGGCAGTAGCGGCCTGGCGGCTGTGGCAGGGGGCAGTAGCGGCCTGGCGGCTGTGGCAGGGGGCAGTAGCGGCCTGGCGGCTGTGGCAGGGGGCAGTAGCGGCCTGGCGGCTGTGGCAGGGGGCAGTAGCGGCCTGGCGGCTGTGGCAGGGGGCAGTAGTGGCCTGGCGGCTGTGGCAGGGGGCAGTAGCGGCCTGGCGGCTGTGGCAGGGGGCAGTAGCCGCCTGGGACGAATGCATTTATAGGACAGTCTTATACACAATATAGCGGACTGTTGCACAGTATAATGTACCCCATCGTCTTCTCTGTGATGCGCCATACAGGAAAATAGACCTCTGGTCCTTGGTACATAGAGAAACTAATAGCCAAGAGGCTAAAGAAAACCCTGCTTCTGACCCTTATGTTAAATCATAACTTTCTGATTGCTCTGATACCTAAACACCAAAAGGAAAAAAATAATTTTAAAAACCTGCTGTTTCTCTAGGCGACCTTATGTTGATAGTAGTGTTAGGGCTCTTTCACACTTGCGTTGTCCACTTTCTCCACTTGCCGGAATTACACGCCGGATCCGGAAAAACGCAAGTGAACTGCAGGCATTTGAAGACGGATCCATCTTCAAAATGCGTTCAGTGTTACTATGGCAGCCAGGACATAGTAGTAGTGGGGAGCGGGGGAGCAGTATGCTTACAGTCCGTGCGGCTCCCGGGGCGCTCCAGAATGACGTCAGAGCGCCCCATGCGCGTGGGGCGCCCTGACGTCACTATGGAGCGCCCCGGGAGCCGCACGGACGGTAAGTATACTGCTCCCCCGCTCCCCACTACACTTTACCATGGCTGCCAGGACTTTAGAGTCCCGGCAGCCATGGTAACCATTCAGAAAAAGCTAAACGCCGGATCCGGCAATGCGCCGAAACGACGTTTAGCTTAAGGCCGGATCCGGATTAATGCCTTTCAATGGGCATTAATTCCGGATCCGGCCTTGCGGCAAGTCTTCAGGATTTTTGGCTGGAGCAAAAAGCGCAGCATGCTGCGGTATTTTCTCCGGCCAAAAAAACGTTCCGGATTTCACTCCATTCAGAATGCATTAGGATAAAACTGATCAGGATTCTTCCGGCACAGAGCCCCGACGACGGAAGAAAAGAACGCAAGTGTGAAAGAGCCCTAAGTCTCAAGGGTCTATAAAAGTAGGGTACCTGTTTTTATAGACCCTTGATACTATTAACATGATACTGACAAATCAGCAGCCTCCTCTCTAATAACAAAGCTCTGTTCTGTGAGGAGCTTTGCGATTGGATGTCTGTGCCGGTCACAGCGCTCGGTGCGCTCATGAATGGCAGTGAAATCATCGTGCGTATTCATACGCATCAGACGTTTTTTTAAGGGAGTAAAACTGCCTGTACAGGCGTCTATATTGTGATTTTCCATATTGCGTATGGCAAATACGAGGTGGCCAGGTTGGGAGATGCTGCACATGTGTGCCTAAGAGCACCCCTCCACAGTCACAGCCACCAGAGAGGCTAGGGCTTTTTCCTACAGTGTACAAGCACGACCACCACTGCTGGATTGCAGGGTGGTCATAACCCGTGGATAGGAGCGGTGTATAATGTGATGGAAAAATGAATTAATCCAGCAAAGGAGGAAATATGGAGAATCACAATACACTAGTAAGTGCCTTGTATTAACTTTCTCTACATGATAAATGCAATTTCCTGAAGTGAGACAACGGCGGCATATCGCTAAGATATGTCCCCATTGTCTTATAGGTACGGGTCCCACCGCTGGGGCCCGCACCTATATCGAGAACGGTGGTGGCTGGAGGACTCCGGTCCGGCCACCACCAAGCAGACTCCCCATAGAAGAAGTGAATGGGAGCGTACCGCTCATGCGCAGCCCCCGCTCCCATTCATTTCTATGGGGCCGACGGAAATTGCCGAGCCCCATAGAAAATGAATAGAGGGCGGCTGCGCATGCACAGTGCGCCCTCCTTGACTTGTGGGGCTCCAATCTCGATATAGATGCGGGTCCCTGTGGTGGGACACGCACCTATAAAACAATGGGGGCATATCCTAGTGATATGCCCCCATTGTCCTTGATGAGACAACCCCTTTAAGGGTAACTGTCATATTTTTTTATTTGATTTGCTAGGTTATTAGAGCTAGGGAGGGATGTATACCTGAGTTAGTCTGTCAATGAGTGTCAAAAGATCTGTAATTACCTTATAATAACTATTAATGTCTCCTGTCCCTATCCGCTGCTCCCTTAAAAGACAGTTGCTATGGGTCATCTGTCTCCGGCTAAGGCTACTTTCACACTTGCGCTTGATCGGATCCGTTCTGAACGGATCCGATCATATTAATGCAGACGGAGGCTCCGTTCAGTACGGATCCGTCTGCATTAATAACTTTAAAAAAATTCGCAAGTGCGCAAGTAGCCTGCGCGGATCCGTTCAGACTTTCAATGTAAAGTCAATGGGGGACGGATCCGCTTGAAGATTGAGCCATATGGTGACATCTTCAAGCGGATCCGTTCCCATTGACTTACATTGTAAGTCTGAACGGATCCGCACGCCTCCGCACGGCCAGGCGGACACCCGAACGCTGCAAGCAGCGTTCAGCTGTCCGCCTGTCCGTGCGGAGGCGAGCGGAGCGGAGGCTGAACGCCGCCAGACTGATGCAGTCTGAGCGGATCCGCATCCATTCAGACTGCATCAGGGCTGGACGGAGGCGTTCGGGTCCGCTCGTGAGCTCCGTTCAAACGGAGCTCACGAGCGGACCCGAACGCTAGTGTGAAAGTAGCCTAAGAAGAAAGGAAGACAGAGGGGCGGTCCTCCACACTGCATGCCTGCATTAGGCTTCAGAGCGAGGAGGCGTGTCTCAGTAATCCAATCTGATTGGCTGGCAGGAAGCTGCTGGCTACAGCAAGTGTGTATGGGAAGTGAGGGAAAGCAGTTATGGCCTCAGAGAACTGGCAGAGGAGCCATCTTGAGAAGGTCCTCATAATGTAGGATTGAAAACAGCCGTAACTAAGGGGGAAACTCAAGAAACACTGTGGTAAGTGAAGAAACTAAAGATTGCTTTATGAATAATGGTGATGCAGCAGTAACAACCATCTCTTTGGCATAAAACTGTCACACAAGCCTGTTTTTGTGACTTTTTAAACACCCATGTGACAATATTTGTGGGAGTTTTTTACGCCGTGTTTGACACAAAGGAGTGTTGAGGGAGCAGCAGGGATGTGCCAGCACCCCGGCCAATTTACTAATGTTACACCAAGAAAGGGGTGTAAAAGCTGCCAAAAACCTATGGCACAAAGACTACCAAAGACGTGCCTAATTAATGACGAGGCGCACGCCTCGTCATAAATCAGGGAGCGTCTTCCAGCAGCAAAACCGGCGTAAAAGGTACTAAAAACACCATCAAAACAATGATGGTCTTAGTAAATGACTCCCTAAGTTTATAGGACACGGACGTGCCTGGTCTGAAAGATAACCTGCCGTCAGGCATGAGGAACACGTGGGTCACAGACTTTATAGGACACCTCACCAAACAGACGTAATGCAAGACAAGTCTCTTCAGAAACGGCTGCTGTCCGTAAAATGGGCAGCACACCATATCCCGGCATTAGTCAGCCCGGGCACAGTACACAGGAGAAGCATGCAGAGCCGTCCAGGAAGCCTCCAACCTGATGCATGCAGCCCGCCGCTCACCAAACTTTTGACATGTCAGAGGTTTTGATTGGTGGGGGCTCAGATACTGAGACCCATCCCCGGCTGCTGCAGCCAAGAGCCGGGCCCCCTCTGATTCTGATCATCACATAGCTGAAGACGATATAAACTGCTCTGGATGACAAGGAGCTTGCAAAGGCTCAACATCTCAAAAACAAAGGCTCCTTATCCCTGGCGTCTGAGACTCATCCACGTAAGCAGAGTAATGTGAAGGATGTGAGATTAATTAGAAGGTGTCTCCTCAGGGCTACATCATTTCCTTGCCTGTTCCTGTCTAATCTTTAAGGAAACCAATCAGGAAGGTGTTTGTATCATGGGAAGCAGCCCCATAGGCCTTTACTGGATCCTCTCCTCACTTGCCTCTGGAAACTCAAGATCAACTGTACAAAGTGCCTACGACGTGTATGAAATATTTATTTATATATAGATACACACACATATACATACACACACACACACACACACATATACATACATACATACACACACACACACATACACATACACACACACACATATACATACACACACACACACACACACACAACACATATACGTACACCACACACACATATACACACATATACATACACAAACACACATATACATACACACACACAATATACATACACACACACACAATATACATACACACACCTATACATACCACACATATACATACACATACACACACACACATATACATACACGACCCTGGGCCGACAAGTAGTCGGATCGCAATGAGCTCTCCAAGCAATATTAGGTTATGTTCACACACCAGCATCATCATGCAGATTTCAGCGTGGAATCCACTCCCCGTGGGTTTGATGGGAAATCTGCGCCGGTGTTAGTTTGAGATGAATAGGTTGCAGATTCGGCGCAGTATCCACGGCAGGTTAGTCAGACATGGATAATTCGTGTGCAGATTTGCAGCATCGCAAACCTGCAAATCAGTGTTGAGAATTAAAGGGTCAGCCACGGATTTCTATCATGGATTCATTTGCAAATCCACAGCAGCTTTTTCCACAAATGAAATCATGTGTTTATGGACACTTAGGCCTCGTCCACATTTCCGTGAAAAAAAAAACAAAAAACGTACATGTCATCCGTGAGTCCGTTTTTACCATCTGTATGTCATCTGTAATTCACTGACGTTGCTCAGCTGAAAATTTATTTCCATAGAACCTCCCATTAGTCTTCAGTTAACGGATGCCAACCGCATTGTGCCCGTGATTTTTGACGGATCAAAGTAGTGCATGTCTCCGTAATTATTTTACTGACCGAACAGACACATTTAAATCAATGGGCACGTGAGCCGTCTCTGGAAATGTCAGCACACATCAGTTAAACAGAAATGTGGACAATGCCTTGGTGGACAAGATCCGTGGTTTGCAGACCATAAAACGGATACAGTCAGTCATAGGCCTGAAAAAAAATTAAAAATACATTTTCATGGTAGGCGACTATTAAAAATGTTGCCTCATTTTGGCCTCTGCGGTTTCTAGGCTTCACAGTACGCAGCAGCAGCAGAAGGCTGTTCTCCTGTAAATCAGACTGGCTGACATCACGTTCTCCAGTCCTTCTCGGACCTCTTGAATGATCTTCTAAACTGATTTAGGCTACATGTACACGACCGTATGTGTTTCGCGGGCCGCAAAAAAAAAGAATAAGGGATAACATCCGTTTTTTTTTTTGTTTTGCGGATCCATTGTAACAATGCTGAAAACAGACAAGTATAGGACGTTCTATTTTTTTTTTGCAGGGCTACGGAACGGACATACTGCTGATGTGGACTGCGGGGCTACGGAACAGCAAAACTATACACAGTTTTACTCCTAGATCCCGCTGTTTTCATGAGCTTTACCTGTACAAGCCTTGCGGACAAAAATCTATTAAAAAAAAAAAAAAAAAAAAAAAAAAAACTGTGGCAACCACAAAACTGTGTGCGGTTTCGGAGCACGGTCAGTCCAGTGAAAAGAAAACTTATGCTCAGGATAAAGCTAAACTTGGAAGTGGTCATAAATCAGCTTAAAAGAAGGTAGTGGGGGGGCTGGAGACAATGGAGTCCTCGGGCAGATTTATCACAGAGCAGTATTCTGCAGCTGCTATGTACAGTGAAACAAATGCTGCAGAAGTCAAATAGGTTTTTGTTAAAAAAAAATTGCACTATTATAAAAAGGTTTTTAGCTCCAAACATATTTAATAAAAAAAATACTAAATAAACATACTGAAGCATTTTTTTCCTCTATTATTCCGGACAGAATCCAATCAGTACAGTCGCACTGTGTAGGGACCTATCGTATTGACAGGGGCATGGTAACTCAGTTACCAATCCATTCATACATTTCCAGGACAAATAACTGAGGAACAGCACAATACATAGCGCCAGAGTTGCAATTTCATGGGGAATACAAAAGATCTGTCAGGTGAGCCATCAAATGGGGCTTATTATAACAGTGGACTAAAACTAAACGACCATTTTATGTATGACCAGGGCCCTGCTTAGTCATCAGAGCATTTTATACGGCATTATAAATGCACACATATAGCCAACCCCATGGAGCTCTACAGCAGGATGATAGACTACCCCCTACTAGACGTGTAGAATAAAAGAACACAGCTATGAGTCTCCCGCACAGACAACGGGCCAGTGGCGTGAAATGAGAATGCGCATATTTCCCAGCTGAGTAATCGGCGCTCTGGTAGGAGGCAGGTTAAAAAAGCAGAATTTACATTCAGAAATGTTAGTAACCAAAGCGTTCTGGATTGCAGTTACTGGAATAGCTTTCATGTCTAAAGACATGGGCTGTGATTCAGATTTCGTTTAAATCCTGGGATTCTGGCTTGAGCGGAGCAGACTAATGTCAGTCTGGTGCGGCTGGGATTCCTGCTGCCAGCTATTTGTTCGACATCTACGGCCAATATCAAACCCCAGAACAAAGTGCTAATTATGAGGAACGTCCAACGTTTGTCTGAGCAGCTCTGACCCGGTGCCGCACCGCTGCTGGGGGAACGGCATGCACCAAGGCCAGCGACCGGGGAATAACGCCGAATGATCCACACAAGTCAGCTTACATATGGAGGAAGAAAAAAAATAACTAAAAAAAAAAAAGTTTACTGTAAAGTCAATCTGCATTTATAGACAAGTGTGGGATTTTGGGGAATTTTAAAGAGGTATTCCCATTTCAGACAATGGAGGCATACCGCTGGGACCCGCAGCTACAACTACAACAAAGCGGGGAGTGCTGTGGCTGGAGGACCCCGGATTTCCTGGGGTCCGTCCACCACCAATCGCTGCTCCCATAGAAGTGAATGGGAGTGCACCGCGCACGCGCGGCCCATGCTCCCATTCATTTCTAAGGCGCAGACCTCAGTTCATTTCCTGGCTCCGTTCTCAGTGTAGGTGTGGGTGCCAGCGGTTGGACCCGCACCTTTCAGACAATGGGGGGCATATCCTAGCGATATGCCCCCATTGTCTGAGATTGGAAAACCCCTTTAAAGGGGATGGTCCATCCTTTTGATTGAGTGATTGCCTTCCCTTAGCATAAGCCATCACTAGCTGATCCGCGGGGGTCCAATACCATACACCCCCTCTGATCAGCTACTCAGGTGTAGCTCCATCAACAGAAGTCGGCACTGAAAGTACACAGCTCCGTCAACCTTGTAGTGGGGGGAGACTTCTTACTAGGGTGATGCTCGATGGAGGTGTGAGCAGTGGACCGTTGATCAGCTAGTAAAAAAAAAAAAAAAAAAAAAAAAAAAAAGGGTTGGAATTCTGCAAAACTCAGCATGTAAGTGCTTCCCCTGCTGGCCTATATACAGGCTTGCAGAGGCTACTTTTGGGTAGTGTACTTCTGGATGAGAGACTGTTGACTTCGGATCAGATGCGGACCAAAAATATGGTGGTGTGGAGCCTTAGGAGGTGTTGGGAGCTGTGTTTACATGAGGGCACAAACACACAGCAAACAGTCTGCGGGCAGCCCAGACAGACCACCAGAAGAGAGGATAGTCTGATTCACCAACAAGCACAACTGTTCTGATGTCCTCAATCCAGACACAGGTGGCACCTTTGCTACCCACCTCTGTCTCTGCCTGGACCATTTCCAGGCAATCAGCAGAAGGAAATTTCATGTCATGGTGTCCATTACTTGTCCTGCCACCGACAGACAGCCACCGCCGCCTTAGTTTGCTTTGGTGTCGTGAACGATAAACTTGCGCTGTTACGGACCGGAACCGTATCATCTTTAGTGATCAGGTTCAGTTTGCGCTCAGATGATGGCCGGGTTAGAGTATGGCGGCCTTGTGGGGAGCACTTCAATCCTGCCTTTGCTGTGGAGGGGCACACTGCCCCAACTGCTGGAGTAGTGATTTGAGGAGCCATCACATACGACAGTCGGTCACCGCTAGGAGTGATATGAGGGACAATAACACAATAGCATAATGTGCAAGACATCGTGCGGCCACGTGATACCTCACATGGCAGGGCTTCCAACTGTCTCTGCCAGATCACGACACTTCCTTGGCTGCCCGGTCACCAGATATATTGCCAATCGAGCATTTATGGCACCAGCTGGGACGCCAGCTTCGTCAACCTACGAAGTGTGCAGACCTACAGGCCCCGCTGCATCATCTGTGGGCAAATGTGCCACAGGATACTGTACCGGTATGCCTCCATGCCCAACCCCATCTCATCTGGCGTCAAGGCTAGAGGCAGCACAACAGGGTCCTACAGCCTCCTTTCCATTGTACAGTTTCCCACGATAAACGTATCCTTTCGCCCTAATATTGCAATCACTTACTTACATGGTCATTACATTCACACATCAGAAGAAAGCTTCATTCAATTCCAACAACTCCTTCCTGGGGCGTCATTTTCTTTTGTCACCATATGTATTACTCCTGAAATCTAGTGTCTGCCAGGGATTATTATAATTTTACCATAATTGGATACAAATTCTAAAATTCTGTATATACACACACACACAATACCTTGTGCCTATCTCTAGACAATGCGGCCCCCCATGGCCACCTGTCACAACCCGGTGACAGCTGCTCCTTTACTTCTCCCCTGAAGTGCTTCCTTTTAAAGCTCCTTACAACAGCTGTCCGGCTTGCCTTATTAATATGGCCCTTTTCATATGTATACGGATGAAGAAATTTACTGCTAGGTAAAGCGATCCAATTCCAGAAGGGATAAAATAGATTAAAATATACAATTAAAAAGCCAGCAGAAGAGGTCATTCATAGATTCCTCGCGATCAGCCTGAACGCCCTAATTTACCACGGAAATGTATATGAATGTAGATTTGCAGAATCCTGTGCAGAGATTTCCGGAACCCCCCATGACATGCACCATCTGAATCACTCCATGTGCTGAGGAAGACTTGGAATAAAGGCTCCTGCCCTCCGAATATATATACACAATCTGCGAGTAGTACAGAGCCGCAACAGGGGACCTACATGGGGCCATTACTGTACCCTCTGTAGGCCACTGCTTTCAAACATACGAATACAGGGCTTTGTGACCCCTGTCAGATTCTGAATAGTGGCAGCATACGCCACGATATAGGGAGAATCTCTCTACACGTGGCATATCAGCACACAGAGGTCATCAGAATACAATCTGCCGTTGTTTTATTCCCCCATCTACCCCTCTGTCCTACTGCTTTAGGGCATCTGTCAGCAGTTTTGTACCTATGAAACTGGCTGACCTGTTGCTGCTGAGGCATCCGTGTTTGGTCCAATGTTCTTATGCGCCTGCATTGCTGAGAAAAATAAAAGTTTTAATACATACAAATGAGCCTGTAGGAGCAAAGGGGCCTTGCCATTACACCTAAGGCCTCCTGCACACGACCGTATGGCTTTTTCAGTGTTTTGCGGTCCGTTTTTTATAGATCCGCTGTTCCGTTTTTGGTTTCCGTTGTGTTTCCGTTTCTGTTCCATTTTTCCGTATGGCATATACAGTAATTACATAGATAAAATTGGGCTGGGCATAACATTTTCAATAGATGGTTCCACAAAAAATGGAATGGAAACAGAAGACATACGGATGCATTTCCGTATGTGTTCCGTTTTTTTTGCGGACCCATTGACTTGAATGGAGCCACGGAACGTGATTTGCGGGCAATAATAGGACATGCTCTATCTTTAAACGGAATGAAAAAAATGGAAATACAGAAACGGAATGCATACGGAGTACATTCCGTTTTTTTTTTTTTTTGCGGAACCATTGAAATGAATGGTTCCGTATACGGAACTCAAAAAACAGCCAGTAAACAGGGGGGGGGGACGGTCGTGTGCAGGAGGTCTAAGGCTACTTTCACACTCGCGTTTTGGGCGGATCCGTCATGGAACGGCAAAAACGGATCCGTTACAATAATACAACGGCATGCATCCGTCATGAACAGATCCATTTGTATTATCTGTAACATGTTCATGATGGATCCGTCTTGGTTTCCAATGAAAGTCAATGGGAGACGAATCAGTATTCTATTTTGCCAGAGAAAACGGATCCGTCCCCATCGACTTGCATTGTGTGCCAGGACGGATCGGTTTTGTCAATCGGACAGCAAAACGCTGCAGGCAGCGTTCTAGTGTCCGGCTCCAGATCGGAATGGAGACGGAACGGAGGAAAACTGATGCATTCTGAGGGGATCCTTTCCATTCGGAATGCATTAGGGCAAAACTGATCCATTTTGGACCGCTGGTGAGAGCCCAGGACGGATCTCAAACAGAAAGTCAAAACGCCAGTGTCTGCAACTGCGGTTCCTTCTCTACTTTGATTGACAGGACCAGGCAGGCATGATGATGCTTTCACTACCTGGCCCTGTCAAAGTGCAGAGGGTGCAGAAGTTTCAGAAACACCAAAGCCTCCAGGTGTAACGGCAACGCCCCCGTTGCTCCTAGAAGGTCATTTGCATATATTAAAACTTCATTTTTCTCAGCAATGCAGACACGTATGAACATGGGACCAAGACAGATGCCATCAGCTGCCAAGTGCACATGTAATAGCTTAGGCAGACTTTAGAAAGGTCACGGCACTATCGAACTTCAATCCAAAAAACAGTGTTTTATTATTACACCAAAAAATTCATTGCTGAATTTTTGGGTGTAATAATAAAACACAGTTTTTTGGATTGAAGTTAGAGAGTGCCGTGACCTTTCTAAAGTCTGTCTACGTTTTTGGGGGGTCCCTGAGGCCGGGACCCGACGCCACGAGCACCGCCGCCAGTAGTGAATTGCTTTCAAGTAAGTGGTGCTGTCCTACTCTATTATTTTTTTTTCTTTCTTTCATGTAATAGCTTAGCCAGTGTCATAGGTACAAATCTGCTGTGATGCTCTTTAAATAAGGCCATTCATAAGATGCCCACAAAGAGTTAAAAACAGTGGAACCACAAGAGGACTCATTGAGAGCTTGACCGATTGCTGTGGTCCTTCTGAAAAGGAGACGGGCCCCTTCAGTCAGAGGCTTCCTATAACTATGTATAGGCATTTAGAGGATGCCCTTATGTAAAATGACCCCGTCTCCTATGGCCAGTGTAAGCCATGCTGTACTAGTCCCTGCATCCACAGCATACAGGCCGCCAGGAACAGCACCATTTTATTACTTCTACGGTGTAATGAATATTGGTCTAGTTTTCTGCTATAAAACATGGCGTTCTTGTGAAACATACAGCACTTTTTCTAATACATGGAAGATGCTGGAGTAAGGGTACTTTCACACTAGCGTTTTTCTTTTCCGGCATAGAGTTCCGTCCTGGGGGCCCCAATACCGGAAAAGAACTGATCAGTTTTATCCTAATGCATTCTGAATGGAGAGCAATCCGCTCAGGATGTCTTCAGTTCAGTTTTTTTTGACTGGAAAAATATATAACCGCAGCATGCAATGGTTTTATCTACGGAGAAAAAAAATAACTGAAGACTTGCCTGAATGCCCGATCTGGCATTTTTTCCATAGGAATGTATTATTCAAAATACCGGAATGTGCGCAGACCGAAAAAAAAAAAAAAAAGAAAAAAAGTGAAAAAAAAAAAAAAAAGACGGAAATCATTTTTCCAGATGACACCGGAAAGACGGATCCGGCATTTCAATGCATTTTTTTCTGACTGATCAGGATCCTGATCAGTCTTACAAATGCCATCAGTTGGCATACGTTTTGCCGGATCCGGCAGGCAGTTACATCACCGGATCACTCTGCCGCAAGTGTGAAAGTAGCCTAAAGTGTGCTGGTTTTAGATTCCCATCACTAAAGGTCTCCAACTCTAACCAGAAGACACATTGCCCTATGGTGGGCGGCTGACCTGCCGGGGAATCCGATGCACGCTGCCTTTAGGGGAAAAAAACTGCTTGACGGTTACCAATTGCCCCTTAAAAAGGAATTTATGTAAGAAAGAAAGAAACAAGTAAAAACCAAATGCAGGCTCTTCTGATGTGCTTAAAACAAGCAGCCAAACATATTCTCCTCATTAACACCAGCAATGCTAGAAAACCAAACAGCACAGCAATTCAAGAGATGCAATATATACACTGGGAGGACTCCCAGCATGGAGTACCAAGGACAGAACAGGACGCCCGCGCTAGAAGGAGCCTCAACTGTATCAGTTTTTGCGGTCCGCAAATCGCAGTTCTGCAAAAAAACGGATCTACACGCCCTCCCTTTGTTAGAAATGTCCTTTACCGGAAAACAGACAAGAATAGGACATGCTCTACTCATGTTTTTTTTTTTTGCAGGGCCGCGCAACGGACATATGGATGCAGACAGCACCCTTGAAATGAATGGGTCTGCATCCGATCCGCAAAATATGCCGATTGGATGGCAACCGAAACTACGGTCGTGGGCATGAGGCCTAAAGCGATTGAGTCATCAGAAAACGACACTGTGGATTTTTTTGTTTTCATTTTTCCATTCCACTGTATTTAGAAAAAGTATAAAATCAACCCCGAGAAAGTGTGTGTGTGTGTGTGTGTGTGTGTGTGTGTGTGTGTGTGTGTGTGTGTGTGTGAGTGAAAGTAGCCTAATGGAGTCAATGACACAAACGTAAAAGAAACCTCAATGGTGAGGAACCTGCAATGGAAGTTTACATAAGCAAATTTCACATGAGCGCTTGTTCTCTCCAGGGAACACGTTATGCATTTCCCACACCAAATACTGCTCCCACTAACTCACAGCATTATAATGCCTTAAAGGGGTTGTCCGAGCTCAGAGAGGAACCCGGACATACCCATAATTTCACCCAGGCAGCCGCCCCGACTTGAGCATGGGAGCAGTTCATGCTCTGATGGGTGAAAATGGGGATATGTCCGGGTTTAGCGCTGAGCTCAGACAACCCCTTTTAGATGCTGTGAGTTTCATCCCAACCACAGGTCTTTTCTGATCACAATTTTTTTTTTTTCCTGAACATGATTATTATGGGGGCGGCCATGACCTGCTGTTCTTAGCCTTTAGACAGCATTAAGAAAATTGCTTTACGGCAGCCCCATGGACACAATAGTCAGGAGGGGAGTTTTCTGGGCATGCTCTGTGACCTGTGCAGAGGTCATTGCACAAGGAAAGACTAGAGAAGATGTGACAATCACCAACTGTGAATGGTGGATCCAGTCTTATCTATACCAAGAGGTGATATCATTACAATCAGGATTAGAATGACAGATAAGCGGGTAACTGCAGTAAAATGATCTGTACAGACCAAGAGGTGACGCCTATTATTGGACTTCGTGGTCACTTTCCCTTTAAGTACAGTACAATAGACCCACGATCATCATAATGATTTAAGACGCTGCGAGTTTGTTTCCGAGGAGCAGCGTTTGGTCGGGGAATTGTGGCAGGTCACACCAAGCAGGTTTCTGGGACCAAACGTTCATGTGAAGAAAGCCTAGATCTGCTGCGTGTGAATCTGGCCAAAGGTTCACAGCCTCAATGGGAGAGTAAAACAAACCAGTGCAATATGGACGTGCAAGTTAGTGAGGGGCCGAGGGGAATGTGTCACGCGTAATAACACGGTCACCATCTAATGAAACCTCTAAAACAAGTTCAACAACCTATCAGTCAACGATCGTCTTCTGTCGATTGCCCGTGTGTCCTGAGAACGAATATCCAAGGTACTGATTAGGAGGCCGAATTAGCCTCATGCAAATATTGGAGCAAAGATGCCAAGTGAGTGGGAAGAGAACTACCGACCAAGTGAAAAGAGCAAACACGTCGAGGCGTCCCCACCCAACTTACAACACTGCGGAAGGTGACGATCACACGTCTGGGATTCAAAGAGGATTTTGGTGCAGATTCCACACCCAAAAAGCCTAACCACGTTCCTCTGCATTGGATGCAAAGTATCAGAGGCCTGGATAGTTCCTGCACTGCAACAAAGGGCACAACAGATCCCACATAGAAGGGCCCGGATTATCCCCACTGAATGGCACACCTATGGCAGAGACAGGAATGCCGATAAAACATGGACGTCGAACGGACAGAAATGTGAATGAGGCCTAATTGGACATGCTGCGGATTTAAACTCTGCACCGCAGGTCAGGTTAATAATCTGCAGCCTGTGATCTCAGGACTGCATTTCCCTTTCACATTAGTATATGCAAAAAAAATAAAATAATGGCCCCCTAAGCACCTCCACCTTTCTCTGTATGGGGGCCGCTTGCTGGACGCACAACCACGTCTGCTGCTCTTTTGAAATGAAAGCAGATAAGAACATGTCTCTTGCCAATCCCATAGCTGAATGCGAAGGAGAAACAGAAATTATTTCTCCAAGACAAACCTGGTTACTCTTTCACCAAGTTAAAGGGCATCTGTCAGCAGTTTTGTACCTATGACACTGGCTGACCTGTTCCATGTGCGCTTGGCAGCTGAAGGCATCTGTATTGGTCCCATGTTCATACGTTACCATTACACCTAGAGACTTAGATCTCTCTGCAACTGTTGCAGCCTTTCCAATTGAGAGAGACAGGGCCACACAGTGCAAATGTAATCACACCTGGTCCCGTCATCCAACGTCCAGAGGGCGCGGCAGTTGCAGAGAGAGCAGAGTCTCTAGGTGTAACGGTAACGCCCCCGTTGCTCTTAGATGCTCATTTTTCTCAGTAATTCAGGCACATATGAACATGAGACCAACACGGATGCCTTCATCTGCCAAGTGCACATGGAACAGGTCAGCCGGTGTCATAGCTACAGATCTGCTGACAGATGCCCTTTAAGGGTTCAGCACCCCTTAGGGCGCAGAATCCGCGCAGAAAAACAGAGCATAACCCACATCATGTGCAGCCATCCTTAGGCCAGGCACATGTGATAGAAAACCCAGCAGAAAAACCCACAGTGGTTTTTGTTCAGTTTTAGATGCAAAACAAAAACACGCCATTGGACGGAAATGGTGAAATCCACAAGAAAAATTGGCTGGATAAATTGACATGCTTTGGATTTCAAATCGGTCATGTGTGACCCTGGCCTTAGAGTAGCAAGTTCTACATTGTCATTATTTGCAGCCCCCCCCCCCCCAATGCAATAAAAAAAAAAAAGTTCCATGTAAGCTGGCCCATAAAACATACATAAATGAGAATGCAGAGAGCGGCGGTCGGACACTGGCCTCAGATGAAAGGGAACGGCTGCTGGAGGACGAGGCAGGAACACCTCCGAGCCATTAGCAGATTTATTTAGATCAGTAATGGATGTCAGTGGGAAATAATTAAAATGCACATAACAAGCACAACTCCCTGGTTTCCAGGCTATTATTCACAATCATTTTCCTTGCAGGTTTAATAGTCATCTAAAAAAAAACAAAAAAAACATTGCTTTGTGTAAACTCTGAAGCACGCCGACTAAATACTGGAACAGTAAATTATTCACAAATAAAATCATGCAGAAACCACTTCTCTAATTATTCCCAAGGAGAAAAGCCCGCAAAGGTTTTCCTCTGCTAAACACGAGGCAGAGCGGCACAGTCCTGTAGCCGCAGCGCCAGCCTGGAGAAGACACCCACTCGGGAGGACGTGCGGCCCGGATCCCTGCGCTCCTAAATGTCACTTCTATTACAAAAAACAGATTCGCCTTCTATTCAATCTTTGGTAAGAAGAATAAATGGGACTGAATCTCAGCTGAGAAAGAAAACCCACCCAAAGGCTTCTTTCAGAGTATGCAGCAGCTCCCGTCCTGACCTCCCAGCACTGATGGGGTCGCATAGCATTATATTGATTTATGATGCCATGTAACCCTTACAGTTCTGGAGTGTATTGGATAACACTGACAGCATTTTGTCAATGCGACCCCGTCAGTCTTGGGAGGTCAGGACAGGAGCTGCTGCATACTCACGCCGCAAATCTTTCCCTTGCATTGAAAAGTATGAAATCCCAACAAAAGAATAGCAGAAGGAATTAACATGGTGCAGAATTTGTCAAATATCTTACAATATCTTACTTTGCTGGTACTGTATTATGCTGCGTTTCTTTCACACCAGAACCTGCACACAAAAACAGTGCATAATCCGCAACGTGTGTAGGTAGCCTAAGGGTACATCCACACATGACAAGTGCAATCTGCATAATTGCTATGGCTCTTTGTACAATCATACATGTAAAGGAACAGTTATGTTTGGACTTCCCTGATGGGTTTTTTCAGCCATATTATTCAGTTTCAGCTGCACAGCTAGATGCATTTCACTCAGGAGCAGGGGGCCTCTCGCTTCTGTCAGCACTGTACTGCTCTGACCTCCTTTCCCTTCATTCCCACTGTTTGTTTTTAGGAGGTCACAGAACAGATAAGGAGGGATACATCACACAAATGGCCCTCCCAATAGTAGGGCAGATTATTGGGGTTAAACGTTGTTCTGAACGCTCATTCCCAACAATCTGCCCGTCTAAAGGTGCAGCCCATAACCTGATGAACTAACAAAACGCTCCGGCATCGGGTGAAAAGGTCGTTCGAGGAGGCAAGTAAATTATTGTCTGGGCAGCAGATTGTGCTGTCTAAAGTTCAGTCTGCTGCTCAGAAACAATTGGGTGCCCTTTGAAAAAGCTAGTGAGCGAAACGGACGTTGGGCCGTGCCTCCAACCAGGTTGGTCATTTGTTATGCATTTATGCTGTTATCGCTGCCTATGTGTTAGTACCAGGTGTCAGTGGTACCCTATACATTCTTGATGCTGATTGGTCTCCCGTTTCTGCGCAGGCTCCAGTTGCACATGCCTGTGGCATATTTATGCAGTTATCAACAGATTCACATCTAGCACAGTGATTGTTTCATTCCATCTTGGTGTATCATATATGCAGCAGTAACTATATGCAATTGACATATGTACTGGTTTGGGGGCTTTTTATCCACACTCCTCTGCATTTCCCTACTGGGTTTTATGCATTTTGTATGTTTGCATATTTGTTCAATAAAGATCTATATGGTTATATCCGCGGGTTTATTTTTGTAGGAGGTTTACGGTTACCGTGCGGCGTATATAATTGCTGGTTTATGCTCAGAAACCATGCAGCTGCTATTGTAAATCGCTCGTCTTCATACTGTGGAAGTGACCGCTGCATGTAAATGCAGAGCTTCAGCCCCACTTAACAAGCATCGGACTGTCCGGAAGGAGCGCTTCCTTCCCGATAATCGGCTGCTCCTCGGCACGTGTAAGGCCTGTTTCCCATCTGCAGGCTGTTCTCTGCCAGATCTTACACTGCAGATGTGAAATAGGCCTAAATCCACCATTACAGAAAAGCAGGCGGCTCCTGCTGATGTTCAGAAGCAGTGCAGAAGCAGCTTTATCTGGCTCACAAGCTCATCTAGCTCCGACACTCCCCCGCTACCTCTCAGCCGTCATGATTTTATTTCAGGTGGATGCAGACAATTTTTAAATAAAGTGATTTCTAAAATCAGATTTTCTGCAACTGCAGACAAGGACTTCAGGACTTCAACATGTCTACAAATGGGGGGGGGGGGGGGGGGGGGATAAAGACGCAGCACACGAATATCATCAGTGTACTGTCCGCATCCGTACAACATTTCCACAAATCATAGAACAGGTCCTACAAGAATAGACATTTCTATTGATGGGAGATAGAAAACTGCGGACTGCACATGGAAGGCATCTGTACTCTGCGGATCTGTGGTTAGCGTAACGCAATATGGATACGATTGTGTGCATTATGTCTTAAACAGATTTCACCCAAACCCTGTGTTTGACTATGTATTTTGCGGTCAGCAAAAAACAGATCCACAAATACGGACGACATCTGAGTGCATTCTGCGCATTTATACGGAACAGCTGTCCCCTAATAATAATAATAATAAATAAAACAGTACTCTCCTTATCCGTAATGCGGACAATAGGACATGTTCTACACTGAGCAAAAATATTAAACGCAACACTTTCGGTTTTGCTCCCATTTTGTATGAGCTGAACTTAAAGGTCTGAAACCTTCTCTACATACACAAAAGACCCATTACTCAAATATTGTTCACAAATCTGTCTGAATCTGTGTTAGTGAGCACTTCTCCTTTGCCGAGATAATCCATCTCACCTCATAGGTGTGGCATATCAGAGTGAAGATTAGACAGCAGGAATATTGCACAGGTGTGCCTTAGGGCCCTTTCACACTTGCATTGTCCGGATCCGGCATAGAGTTCCCTCGTCGGGTCTCTATGCCGGAAGAATCCTGATCAGTCTTATCCTAATGCATTCTGAATGGAGAGAAATCCGTTCAGGATGCATCAGGATGTCTTCAGTTCCGGAACGGAACGCTTTTTGGCCGGAGAAAATACTGCAGCATGCTGCGCTTTTTGCTCCGGCCAAAAATCCTGAAGACTTGCCGCAAGGCCGGATCCGGGATTAATGCCCATTGTAAGGCATTGATCCGGATCGGGCCTTAAGCTAAACGTCGTTTCGGCGCATTGCCGGATCCGACGTTTAGCTTTTTCTCAATGGTTACCATGGCTGCCGGGACGCTAAAGTCCTGGCAGCCATGGTAAAGTGTAGTGGGGAGCGGGGAGCAGCATACTTACCGTCCATGCGGCTCCCCGGGTGCTCCAGAGTGACGTCAGGGCGCCCCAAGCGCATGGATCACGTGATCACATGGAACACATCATCCATGCGCACGGGGCGCTCTGACGTCATTCTGGAGCGCCCTGGGAGCCGCACGGACTGTAAGTATACTGCTCCCCCGCTCCCCGCTCCTACTATGGCAACCAGGACATTAATAGCGTCCTGGGTGCCATAGTAACACTGAACGCATTTTGAAGACAGCTCCGTCTTCAAATGCTTTCAGTACACTTGCGTTTTTCCGGATCCGGCGTGTAATTCCGGCAAGTGGAGTACACGCCGGATCCGGACAACGCAAGTGTGAAAGGGCCCTTAGACTGCCCACAATAAAAGACCACTCTGAAATGTGCACAGTTTTGCCTTACTGGGGGAAAACCAGTCAGTACCTGGTGTGGCCACTATTTGCCTCACGCAGTTGGTTGTTGAATGTGGTCTGTGGAATATTGGTCCACTCCTCTTCAACAGCTGTGCGAATTTGCAGATTGTCAGGAACTGGAACAAGCTGTCATATATACCGATCCAGAGCATCCCAAACATGCTCAATGGGTGACCTGTCCGGTGAGTATGCTGGCCATCCAAGAACTGGGATGCTTTTAGCTTCCAGGAATTGTGTACAGATCCTTGTAATATGGGGCTGTGCATTATCATGCTGCAACATGAGGTGATGGTCGTGGATGAATGGCACAACAATGGGCCTCAGGATCTCGTTGCGGTATCTCTGTGCATTCAAAATGCCATCAATAAAATGCAGCCGTGTTCGTTGTCCATAACATACGCCTGCCCATACCATAACCCCACCACCACCATGGGCCACTCGATCCACAGCGTTGCCGTCCGCAAACCACTCACCCACACACGCTGTCTGCCATCTGCGCTGAACTGTGAAAACCAGGACTCATCCACAAACAGAATGCCTCTCCAACGTGCCAGATGCCATTGAATGTCAGCATTTGCCCACTCAAGTCGGTTACGACGACGAATTAATAAATGAACATTCATTGCACGGGAAACAGCTCTAATAGATATTCCTGCAGTCAGCATGCCAATTGCACGCTCCCTCAAATGTTGCAACATCTGTGCCATTGTGCCATGCAATCAAACTGCACATTTCAGAGTGGCCTTTTATTGTGGGCAGTCTAAGGCACACCTGTGCAATATTCATGCTGTCTAATCTGCACCTTGATATGCCACACCTGTGAGGTGGCATTGATTATCTCGGCAAAGGAGAAGTGCTCACTAACCGATTTGTGAACAATATTTGAGAGTAATGGGTCTTTTGTGTATGTAGAGAAGGTTTCAGATCTTTGAGTTCAGCTCATGCAAAATGGGAGAAAAAAAAAAAAAAGTGTTGTGTTTATATTTTTGCTCAGTGTATTTTTTTTGTGGAACGGAAATACGGACATACGGAAATGGAATGCTGGAAGGTTGGCCACCTTGCTCCAACATAAATGCATTCTAAAGCTAGACCTCCATTCTTAAAAGGGGTTGTTTACCTACAGGGGTCTTTTTGCCAGACCCCTCCCCACATCGCCAAACAAGCAGATGGAAACATACTTATCCTGCTCCCTGCCGCTGGGTTCTGGCTCCTTCGGTCCCGGCTGCCACTGATTCACGCCGCTCTTATGGCAGGTGCAGCACAGACCTACGCATTCCCTATTCTACTCATTCATATGAGACAAATACCACACGAATGTCCACATGGGAATTACATGTCCGTTTTTTTTTCAGATGTATATTGGATTGGCTGTCTGAATTAGGCCTTATGGTCAATGAGCAACAAAACACACCAATGCTGGTAAATCACTGCCGAAACAAAAAAAGCACAAGCTGTCAGCAGAAGCCAGCACCAACATAGCCTCGGCCTGACCCCTATTAGTCACAGCAGCATGCAGTTTTCGGAAGCATGATCATTTTAAGCTCTTAACAATTATACTTCACCTCTGCGGTGGACAGCTGCCAGCTCACTTCTGGCACCTCAGACCGAGTGGCAGCGCCACCTCCAAAACGATTCTGACTAAACTGTTACACCTGGATACACAGAACTGCCAGCGACTACTAACCTTTCAAGAAAAAATAAATACAAATCTGCCCGTTTATACCACGTGGTGTCCACCTCCCATTGTATTCAACAGGAGGCAGCACGACAGTCTATATTGCCAGTAGTTTAAAGCCGCGATGCCTCTTGGACATCCGCTGCTGAAAGCAGATACGGTTGTCTGTTCGCGGTTTAGCTCCACTCAATGAGGCTAAACGTGTGCGAGTCCGTGGTATCCAAAGAGGCAAAAGTAGAAAATATCTCGCCTCGCTCCTCTATTCAAGCGTCACATTACTAGAACTCTTCTTAAAGGGGTTTTCCAACTCTAAGTGATAACATATCCTTTGGATAGGTCATCAGTATCTGATCAGTGGGGGTCCGACATGAATGGGACTAAGCTGCTCCTAGGCCACGTGACCGATTAAAGTGACAGCTGTGAGAAGGCCGGTGCTCCACCGGTGTCTTCTCAAACAGCTGAACGTCAGGGGTCCCGGGTGTCGGACCACCACTGATCAGATACTGATTACCTATCCAAAGGATAGGTCATCAGTAAGGTGTCGTACATTCAGACGGCGATTGTGGACAAGAATAGGACAGTTTTATCTTTTCCGTGGGGCCGCGGAATAGAACCACGGATGCGGACCGCACACAGTGTGCTGTCCGCATCTTTTGCTGCCCCATTGAAATGAATGGGTCCGCACCCGTTGCGCAAAATTGCGAAATGGATGCGGACTCATTCATACGGCCGTCTAAATGAGCCCTTAGAGTCGGGAAACCCCTTTAAGAAGCGTTCTAGTGACCTGACTGTTGAATAGAGGAGCGGGGCACGATATTATTTTTCTACTTTTGAGTCTATGTTCACACGAGGGATTTTGCCTCTTTGGATACCATTGACTCGCCCACAGTTTAAGCCCCATTGAATGGAGCTAAACCGCGAACAATCGTATCTGCTTTCAGCAGCGGCTGTCCGGACACCGCAATAAGAGGGGACGTGTCCCTTCTCGGCACGTTTGTGGCTTTAACCCTGAGGATAGGTCACCAATATAAAAAAAAAAGTGGACAACCCCTTTAAGAAACTGAGTGAAATAAAGTAAGGACCCCTGTATGTATTCTGTCTGTGTTCATGATCTTAACTTCAATAAAAAAAAAGACTGAATCAGAAATGAATAATTCTAAAGAAACATAAGCTTGAGGTTTGGGACACAATCTTCGTTTCTCCACTTTATGCGACTGGACAAACCCCAGGAGCCTATTAATAATTTTGTCCGTCAAGAGAAGTAAACTTGCTGGCTCCATGAGTAGATAAAAATAAAAATAAAAGTTTCTGCATTTTATTGACGGCATGTTTAAGCCATTTGGCGTGACATGGCATTTGGTGCAGTCTTCAGTGCAGTAGAAGATGGCATTTCCTTACAGCCGGCCAACGCACTGACCTCCTGTCACCAAACTGCGGGAATCTGATATAAAGCCCGTCTTCCGCTGTATAGTATGGACACTGTATTACGGATGCATACACTGTTCTGTCGCCATTTCGCCATCTACCTCAGGGTACTTTCATACTTGCGGCAGAGTGCAATCTGCATGCAAACGGAAAGCATTTGTAGACTGATCCGGATCAGTCTTACAAATGCATTGCAAGAACTGATCCGTCCCTCCATTTGTCATCCGGAGAAACTGATCCGTTATATAGTCTTTTTCACATTTTTACCTTTTACCGGTCTGCACATGCGCAGACCGGAAGGATGGATCCGGAATTGCGGTATTTTGAATGTCGGATCCAGCACTAATACATTCCTATGGGGGAAAAAAAAAAAAAATGCCAGATTCAGTTTTTTGGGGCCGGAGATAAAACCGTAGCATGCTGCGGTATTATCTCCGTCCTGAACAGTCAGAAAGGCTGAACTGCAGACATCCTGAATGCTATTGTGAAAGTACCCTTAAACATACACTTGCAGAACTTTCTATCTTGTGCAAACAGGGGAACCAAAAACCTTTACATTACTGCACGTTCACATATCTGCTGATACCATAGCCAGAAGCCGTACGCCATTAAGCGGTACATGTGAACGTACTAGTAAACAAGCCCTGCAGGTAAAAGGCAGTGATGGCAGACGGGTATCGCACATCCGTAGAGGAGATGGACGATCAAGGTAACTGCACACGGTGCAGAAAATCCACAAGAAATCTGCCAGAAGTGCACACAAAACGCATATAAATCCACACTGTTTACTGCAGGCTTGGAACGGTTTTTATGCCGTTTTTGGTGTGCATTTGATGAGGTTTTGTAGCAGATCTCACCCTGGCATTGAAAAGGGTAAAATCCGCTAAAAAAACTGTCATACCGTAACTTATTTTTTTATTTTTTTCCTCTCAGGCACGGAAATTGAACAAAGTGAACATGAGATTCGTCTAATCTTATACACTTTGCTGGTACTGAAAAACCGTGGATGATCCGCACAATGTGCATCCATTGCAGTGTCACATTGCTTTCGTGCCAGATGACATGCCACGCTCTGCCACCCTACCGAAGATTGCTTATTATACAATACACAAAAGTAAAATAAAAAAATTCCAGAAAAAGTTATCACGGTCCTGTTGTCATGCCATTTTCACCCGGATGTATCTCATTCAGATTGGTCAGGATTCTCCTGGTGACACGTAAACTTACCAGACCGCTCGCTCGCTTACAGCTCCCTTCAGTGATACATCCCCTAAAATAACTCAAGGCCAAAAAGTAGAAGAGAAAAAGAAAAAAAGAAAGGAATGATGTTAGTTTGCCACACAAGGCAGGTTGTCAAGGAGATGGGGGCTGTTTACTGTACCACCCATTTCCTTACAGTGAACAGGCCGCCCCCTGGGCCAACGAGCGCCCCCCCCCCCCCCCCCCCCCACATTCCAGGCCTGAGATATCCGACCCACTTATCTCGGCTGCTCTCCAGCTACATGGCATCCAGACCTGTTCAGCAACAATAGTTACAAACACGGTAACATCCAAGGCGGCCAGCGCGCTCACAAGACCACTCAAGGTCCTGTAGGCTTCCCCTGCACCCTCCTTCTCAGGGCTCAGCGCTCCGTGCACAGAATGTAACATGTGCAGACGCAATACAAGGCTTCATAATAATAATAGAAGGCATCTGTCAGCAGTTTTGTCCCTATGACACTGGCTGACCTGTTACTTGTGCACTTGGCAGCTGTAGACATCTGTGTTGGTTCTATTTCCATAGGTGTCCACATTGCTGAAAAAAAAATAATGTCTTCATATACGCAAGTTAGCTTCTAGGAGCAACAGGGGCATTGCAGAGAGAGCAGAGCCTCTAGGTGTAATGACAACGCCCCCATTGCTCCTAGAGGCTCATTTGCATATATTAAGGGTCTATTCACACGTCCGTTGTTTCCTTCCTGATCTGTTCCGTTTTTTGCTGAACAGATCTGGACCAGATCTGGACCCATTCATTTTCAATGGGTCCTGAAAAAAAATCTGACATTGTGCTGTCCGTTTTTTTTCAGGACCCATTGAAAATGAATGGGTCCAGATCTGGTCCAGATCTGTTCCGCAAAAAACGGAACAGATCAGGAAAGAAACAACGGACGTGTGAATGGACCCTTAACCATCACATTTCTCAGTAATGCGGGCACATAGGAACATGGGACCAACACAGATTCCTTCAGCTGCCAAGCGCACATGTAACAGGTCAGCCAGTGTCATAGGGACAAAACTGCTGACAGATGCCTTTAACCAACACCCTCACAAGCGTTATGGAAGGAAAGGCCGAAGCACAGGCGTTGAGGATTGAGGGGGCTCTCTTCCTCGAAAAAACCCTGTGTTTTAGAGCTCCTACTGAAACAAGAGGGTTGGCACAGATGCCCATACACCATAATAGATCTGTACAGAGGTTCCGCATGGATCCTGCTGCCACGTGTAATATCCAGGGCTCTGCGGCCGGCTGCGGCTCTTTACTGAAAGCAGGAGGCACGCTTTACAAACAGGTTTTTTATTTCCAGGACCACCTTGGCAATCACAAATGAGCTTACACGCTAATCCGCTGTAATGGGATGCTGTCGGATGTTGCAGCTTGCGTTTTGAATCGAGGCCACGTAAATGCCAAGGTAATGGATGGTAATTTAAGCGGAAGACGCTCAATGGCAGGTGTGTGGACATCAAACAGAGCTAGTCGAGTTGTCTGCAGTAGATCTCATGGAGGGCTCCACGGGTAAACTGCATCCCATCAAAGTGACACGCCACTCCGGAAAACAAGCAGCGGGATAGTGATCGGGTCAAGACAAAACCAGTATGAAGCCAGGATCGCTAGGCTCCAGCAAAAAGCCAGTCTAGTACTGTACCAGGAGCTGTCAGCTAAAGGTTTATTCTCCCGACTGCTCCACGCACATGTACGCTGGGTTCGGCTGAGCATGCAGGTGTTTTCCATAGGAAGACAGAAGAAAGACTCTGCTTGCAGTTTATCTCCTGGGAGCACAAAAGGAATTCTGCCCAACAGTCGGAAGCTCTCCATACCAATTAGATTGTCTGCAATAATATAATTCATATGGGGTCCTGAAGGCCTCATTTATATCATCGATTTTTCAGTCTGAAAAAACTGATGCAAAATGTGTAGTCAGAGGCTGCAGATCGGCGACGCTTATCAAAACTGGCGTAAAGGAAAACGAACCTTTCACAGTTACATTTGAATTCTGCTAGCCTCATCTGGCGGAGGATCAGGCTACTGGAGCTCACCATATCGGACATTGCCGGTTGCAACCATGTACCACCAGATCCCCATTGACTATGATCTGGCCGCTTTTCCAGCATAAATGCTGGGTTTTGGCCGGACAACAGTGGTTTGTGGTGGAATTTTATGCAGAATTTGGGTCATAGACACAACCGTACTGGCTCAGTGCCTAAATAGTGGTCTGCAATGCACGGGCACCAGTGGTGTGCTCTCCGCATTGCAGTGCGGACCCACTGACTTGAACGGGTCCGCGATCCGCAAGATATGGCCAAAGATAGAACATGTTCATCTTTTTACGGTACGGATTCGAAAGCGCTCTGTAGCGGGCTTCTAATCCGTACCCCATAGGTGTGGTCATATCTTGCAGATTGCTGACCCATTCAAGCGCCAGTATATTGCAGACCGCCCGTTTACGGTCCATAATACAGGCACGGAGCCCTTATGTTCAGGTGCATGAGCCCTAAGTCCACGTGAAAATTCAGCTGCGTAGGTTCACATGATAGATTTCAACAGCAGTAAAAATCCCCAGGGTATGCCCACTGCGGTTTCTGCCATAGGTTTTCATTTTGAATGGTGCGGACTCTGCTCCTAGTTCAGCTCCATTGAAGGGAGTGAAACCACGCGCCGGCTCCGCAAGGGCTCCATGCTGTAACTGCGCAAAGCATAAACATGTACATTCTTGGCGCGGTCCGAAAAACTGCACAGGGAAAATAAAAAAAATAAAAAAAAAAAAAATCGGATGCATGAACTGCAGCGGTGGGAAGCGGTTTTGGTGCAGTCGTCAGCACCGAATCCAAGTTGAAACTCATGCAAAAAAAATAAAATAAAATAAAATAAAAAAAAGCTAAAGCAAACAAGATTTTAGCAAATCTCATCCATCTTATGTGAAAAAACTTGGGTGGAAACTGATCTGTGGAGCAGAATGTCACAAGACAGGGGCAGGATAAATCATTAACCTGAGGGCTAGCCTAACCGGCAGGGTATACCTGCCCATCTAGGCTGTGCCACCCACCTGGTCAGGCTGGTATGCGGCCCGTGCACCTGCTCTATGTTATTCGGATTACTGGACAGTTTGCTTTTCATTACAAGAACCGCTGACTGTGCTGGACTGTGACTGGTCTATTACCGAGGGAAAGGAATTAGGCAAGGGTCATATTTAAGCAGTACCAGCCGGCAGACAAATTGCTTGCAAACTACTTCTAAAGTGATGAGCTAGAGACTTCAGTATTACAGAGACCGTGTGTCCATTAAAGGGCATGACAAGCACTCGTAACACTGGGCAGCCATTCAAGAATGCTATAGCAGAAGTTAAAGACTTATGGGACCCACAGTAGACTGCAGCGTTCCCGTGAGCAGGACCACGATATATATTATATATACACACACAGTCCCAGTTCTAGACCAATAATGACAAGACCATTGCTTTGCTATATTTACAGGGCAAGGTGAGCGCTGATGTATGGCAAGCACGCGGCATAGCTTAGCGCTTACTGGATTCTGGCTAACGCTGGCAGGTTATTTTGAGGATGTGATTTCAGCTCCAGAGTATATTTTGTAGCAATTAAACAGGAGAAGGGCGAGGTAAAGAACCCTATTGTCCTAGGCCAGAGGTCAGCAATCTCCTCCACTCAAGCTGTTGTGAAACTACATTTCTGTGGGAGTTCCGAGAAGAGCACAGCAAGTATGCGGTGCTGGGAGTTGTAGTTTCACAACAGCTGGAGGGTCGGAGGTTGCCTACCCCTGTCCTAGGCAAATACAGCGGGCACTGATTAAAAAGAATTCACTGCAGGATGGAAGACTCTGTTCATCTATAATATTATATCCCACCACAGATGTAACAAACAGGTCTATGGAAAACACAAACAGCAGGGGGAGAGTACCAGACCAGACCATTTCCGAATGATGCCATCCTGGGTTCAAACGCCCCATGTAAAATGGGAGACGTAAAATCTGCATGTTAGGGCTCATTCACAGGTTCAGTATCTGAAGAGGACTTCAGGGTTGATTCTGAATTGAAATACTCAAATCTGCTAACAATCCGCACCCAAAGCATGTGAGTGAAGTTTCCGTAACACTGTTCATAGGCTTGCGGATCCGTCACGGAAAAGCTGACCGATTTTTCCCACGCAGATTAGGCTTCGCTCACAGATGCACTGGCAATCCGGTTAAGGCTGGGTTCCAGCATAAATGCTGCGGCTTTTTCGCATGGAAATCTGGGTGTAATACGGCCATGTGTAGGGTTACCTAGGTCTATGGCGAGTCCAACACGCGTGAACATATCCTAACATGCGGAATTTGGTCATGATAAACATGAGAATGTCTCCCAGGTTTTGGGAAGTTTACGTAAGAAAACAAACATTGGGTGACACTTGAGCGAACTATTAGGACCTGAATGCAAATCTGCCTTTCCAGCTCACTTTTGTGTTTGCTCTCTCGTGATTTCAACAGGCAGCCCGTGCAAGGCTGAGCAGAGAAGAACTGGTTGGGATGGGTGCAGCTTCTATATTTAGTACTGAGCACGGCCCATCCATACTAAGGCTACTTTCACACTTGCGTTGTGAGGATCCGGCAGGCAGTTCCGGATCTGGAACTGCCTGCCGGATCCGGAAATCCGTATGCAAACGGATATCATTTGTAGATGGATCCGGCTGACAAAAATGGTATGAAATTCCGGACCCGTCCATTCGGTGTCATCCGGAAAAAACGTATCCGGTATTTGTCGCATTTTTAAAAGGTCTGCACATGCGCAGACTGGGAAACCGGATCCGGTTTTCCGGAACACTTGGTACTGGATCCGGCATTAAAACATTTCAATGGGTGTTCCGGAATTTTGGCCGGAGAAAAATACCGCAGCATGTCGTATTTTCTCCTGCAAAATACCGTATAGGGACTGAACTGAAGACATCCTGATACATACTGAACGGAATGCTCCCCATTCAGAATGCATTAGGATAAAACTGAAGCGTTTTTTTCCCCCCGGTATTGAGCCCCTATGACGGAACTCAATACCGGAAAACAATAACGCTAGTGTGAAAGTACCCCAAGCTTCTCTTCATGGGAGCAGATCGGCCGGGAGAGGAGCCGTATTCTGACCTCTGAACTATTCTAGGGGCACAGTCAGATCTATACTATGAGGACAGACTAGTTTCATTACGTTTTGGTTTTTCTCATATTTTGGTAAAGGCCTCATGCACACGATTGTATGCGTTTTGTGGTGGGCAAATTGCGGATCCGTAAAATACTGATACCATCCGTGTTGCAGCTGCACTTTTTTTTGCCGACCCATTGACTTCAAAGGGTCCGTAGTCTGCACTTTACAGCCAAGTACAGGACATGTTCTATCTTTTTGTGGGATGGAAAAAAACACCATTGGGGTTTATTCACACTTTGGTCATGTCCATCGACCAAACAACCAGTCAGCCGACAGTAATAGCACCCCCACAATGAGGTGTCTCTCACTAGAGCAGGGGACACATCGCTGCCATGCGCCTTTAGGCAATGCTTATCCCTAGAGAAAGCAATGGACTTACGATACAAGGCAACAGCAGAAGTCATGGGATTGTCAGGAGGACCCCAAAGATCAACCAGATCTAAAATTGGAGAGGTGCATTACCACCTCGTTCAACACACAGGATGCATAGAGCCCTTAGATGACCACGTGTACGAGGTCTTACTGAGCACACACAGATCATACGCTGCAGCTTTACAAATACAACAGGGACTTAAAAACACATAAGGTGCCACACTGTACCCACACGTGGCACCATGTTACTAGTGCAGATCACTGCTGGGACACAGACCTCTATGACGTCCCCACCATTCAGAGGCTAGGCCTGTGCTCACGCTTTATCTGCAGCAATCGTTTCCAAAATGGCAAGAAAAAAAAATTCGGGACATTATTTCGAAACACAACAAAAGCTACAGCAAAATACCACGTGTGAACAGCGCCATAGGCGACAGACTTATCGCTCGACAGCTCTAGCAGCAATTCTGAAGCGACTAGCATTCAACCTTTGTCACCTTCTCCTCATCATCCGGTTTCACGAGAATCAGACGCTGCATACACACACACACACACACACACAGTTGTATTCCAGCAAAGCAGCAAACCGCCATTACATGCCCATATAATGAACCCCTAGCCCTCAGTGCCCCCCGGGATGGTGCATCCAAAAGAACTTTATTAATTTTCTAACATACCTATTGTGTTTCCATTTTTAACATGATTGCAGGTAGAAACCCATAGGGCTCATGCACACGAACGCATTTTTTTTCCTATTCACTTCAATGGGTCAGAGAGAAAAAAAAACGGAAGTTACTCCGTGTGCATTCCATTCCTGTATGCCCGTTCCACAATAAAAATAGAACACGTCCTATTATTGTCTGCATTACGGACAAGGATAGGACTGCTCTATTAGGCCTCATGCACACGACAGTATTTTTTCACGGTCCGCAAAACTGGGTTCCGTTGGTCCGTGACAGTTTTTTCGTCCGTGGGTCTTCCTTGATTTTTGGAGGATCCACGGACATGAAAAAAATATAAAAATAAATCTAAGTCAAGTTTGCCATTGAAATGATAGGAAAAAACGGACACGGATCACGGACGACAATCTTGTGTGCATCCGTGAATTTTCACGGACCCATTGACTTGAATGGGTCCGTGAACCGTTGGCCGTGAAAAAAATAGGACAGGTCATATTTTTTTCACGGCCAGGAAACACGGATCACGGATGCGGCTGCCAAACGGTGCATTTTCTGATTTTTCCACGGACCCATTGAAAGTCAATGGGTCCGTGAAAAAAAACTGAAAACGGCACAACGGCCACGGATGCACACAACGGTCGTGTGCATGAGGCCTTAGGGGCCAGCTGTTCCATTCAGCAAAATACGGAATGCACACTGACGTCATCCGTATTTTTTGCGGATCCGTGTTTTGCACACGGCAAAATACATATGATTGTGTGCATGAGCCCTTACACATACAACAACTGAGCGTTTGCTACACTTAGACCAGGTATGCATCTTAGGCCCTGTTAACATCGCTAGAATGGGTTCAATTTAATGTATAGTGAATACCTGACACGTATCCTTCTGTACAGTTGGATACATTGCCCATAGGTTTCCTTTAGGCCTCATGCACCCGACCGTTTTGGTCCACATCTGAGCCGTAGTATTTGCGGCTTGGATGCGGACCCACTCACTTCAATGGGGGGGGGGGGGGGGTGTCGCAAAAGATGCGGACAGCACTCAGTGTTTCCGCATCCGTTGCTCCATTCCATGGTCCGCAAAAAAAAAATATATAAATAAATTATATTATATATATATATATATATATATATATATATATATATATATATATATATATATATATATCTATCCGGTCCTATTCTTGTCCGTTTTGTGGAGAAAAATAGGCAGTTATATTAATGGCTGTCCGCGCTGTTCCGCAAATTGCAACGGTGCATGAGGCCTTATAATAATAATAAAAACACACTGTATACTTTCATTACTGTGTGAAACTTCTCAGTATAAAATCTAAGGCGATATGCATATGTTGCAGATTAAATGCGTTTTTTTAGTGTCGATTCACGTGCAGAAAAACCGCAGCGTAATACCGTAGCAGCAAAGTGTACGAGGTTAGACAAACCTCATGTGCGCTTTGCTGTTTCGTTCCGTGAGGATTTTGAAATCCTCAGCATGTCAATTCTTTGTGGGGATTTCACCCTTTTTAATCCAATGGGTGAGATCCGAGGCAAAACCGCAACTTTTATGGTGTGAAAATGCTCAGAAATCCGCATGGACATTTGCGCGGCATTTCTACAAGACAGCTGGCACCCATGTGCCTGTAGCTTAAGTGAGGTCTTTTACATGATCTGAACAAGGCCTAAGCTAAAAGGCTTGCACTCTAGACACATTTTACCTAAAATGATACTCGCCAGCAAATCCAGCATGACACATTTGCGTCCGTCTATTAAATTACCATTGGGAAATAATAAATAAAAAACCGTCTGCCTTTGCGATTTTCCAGATCTATATGTGCAGTTTTATTAGGACTTCCTAGAGCTCCACTGTAGATTTACGTTCTTGGTTGGACAAAGTACAGTTTCACTTATTCACTACAATGAATGGAAACAGGTTTGACTGGTTAGGAGAAATGGAGATCGTGTTCCTGGGAGAAAGTATACCCCCAGCTCCAGTCACACAGGTACTTCCGCAGTGTGCAAGCCTCCAAATATTTAAAGGGGTTGTGCAGGATTAGGGCTCATTCAGACGACCGTATATTTGTGTTCGCATCCGTTCTGCAATTTTGCGGAACGGATGCAGATCCAGTCATTTCAAAGGGACTGCAAAAGCGCCATGCGCTGTCCGCATCCATACGTGTCCCTGCAAAACAGATAGAACATGTCCTATTCTTGTTCGCAATTGCGAGCAGGCATTTCCATCATACGGCTGGTAGCTGTGTTTTGCAGTTTTTGCAAAACAGTTGTCTGAATGAGCCCTTAGAAAAACATTGCGGCTTTCTTCGAAAAAACAAGATCACCCCTGGGCCAGAGCTGCAATACCAGACAACTGGTGGACAGAGGGGTTCTTGTTTCTGGAAGAAGGCAGCAATGATTTTCTAATACTGGACAACCCCTTTAAAATGGGTAGGCCCATGTGGGACATTGATGGTATATCCTAGCAATAGGCCAGGAGCGAATGCCAGAAGAGAGTCCCACACTTATACCCAAAGTGGCGGCCCTGGCGTGAAGGAGAACAGCTGCGCAAGCGCGGCCACCCTCTGTTCACAGTTATGGGAGTTTAGACAATAGCAAGCGCTGGCTCAGCCATCTCTGTTAGTGCCATAGTGGTTAATGGAGACGTGGCCATTGAACGTTATGGGAGTTCTGAAAAAAGCCAAGTGGGCATGCTTAGAAGTCCCACAGGGGTGAATGGTGTGTGTACCGCGCAAGCGCAGCCACATCTCCGTTCTCTGTTATGGGACTGCTGGAAATAGCTGAGCCAGCACTTGGCTATTTTCTGAACTACCATAGCTGTGAACAGAGAGTGGCGGCGCATGCACAGTGGGTGAAAGGTGTGGGACCCTCAGCTGATATTGATTGCATATCCTGCCATCAATATCCCACGTGGGCCTACCCCTTTAAAGAAAACATGGCTTCTTTCTTCCACCTGTTCATAGGCCGGGCCTGATATTGCATACCAGCTACATTCGAGCTCAGCAGCAGTACCGGACACAACCTGAAGTCAGGCATGGCCTCCACAGCGATGAACATTTCTAAACTCTCCCAGACAAAAGGTCACTTCTGCTTACAGCGCAGCGCATGCTCTCCGTTCTGCAGGACATCCTTCTGGATCTTACAACAGAGACTATTGTGAAGACAAACTGTAAGTACTCGATTGTTCCAGGGTCTTCAATCATGGTGTGAAGAGGGGATGACACATTAGATCAGTGCATGCAAAGGCTGGAAAATATTACACAGCAACACAAAGGGAGATGGGAAATAGTTTTTCTATTGTACGTAGGACTGGCAAGCCAACACGCACATGGCTGCCTAGGTCATCGCACTTCTGCAAATGGCATTTATCATGTAGAGAAAGATAAAAAGGGGTATTCCCATCTCAGAGAAGAGGGGTATAATCGCTAGGATATACCCCCACTGTGTTATAAGCGAGGGTCCTACCACTGGGACCTACACCTGCTTTGAATCTGTGGAGGAAAATATATATATTTTTTTTTTTAAACCCCGCTCAATAGCCTTACACTAGAAGGCACAGATTCTGCAACTGAGATTCAGATAAAAATACGCAATGTGTGAACTTACCCTTCAGTTTCACACACAAAACCTTATCGCAAACCACAGACCTGCAAAATATGGACATCTTTCGTGTCCATTCTACATCTTTTCTGAATTTCATCAATAAAAAGGACTATTCTCGTCCACAATAAGGTCAGGAATATCATCTGTGGCCACACAGATCCACAAAAAAAATACAGGTGTGAGCAAAAAATGCGGACATCACATGGATGTAAAAAGCGGTCGGGTGCATGAGGCTTTAAATGGCCTTAAAAAGGTGTAAAAATAACCTCACTACAGACACCTTGTTCAGTGTGCAATAAGGCGAAAACGAAACTGCAATACACCAACAAGAGAGGTTTACAAAACCGGTTCAAAAGTTACACTCCCACCTTCTTTTGTGGTAGGGAAATCCCACTCAGAACTTCTAAGGGCGGCTATCAAAACTTCTCAACTGTTGAAAGTAAAAGGAAGTGTCAGGAACTTCATCTGGATTCAATGGATACCATTTCTCCTTAAAGGCTATGTACACCTTTGAGGGCAATTTTTGAAAAATACAATTGCATTGTACTCTTTTTGAGCTAAAAATCTTTTTTTCAATGGGTCTTTATTAAAAAGTTTGAACCACTGTCTTTGTGCAGCCTTGTGTTTATCTAGTAGCAGGATCTGATGGCTCCTTATCTCCGACCTTAGAAACACTCATTATAGCTCAATTTTTATCTTACTGATAAGAAGGAGGCTTAGGCCCCTTTCACCCGGGCGAGTTTTCCGTGCGGGTGCAATGCGTGAGGTGAACGCATTGCACCCGCACTGAATCCTGACCCATTCATTTCTATGGGGCTGTGCACATGAGCGGTGATTTTCTCGCATCACTTGTGCGTTGAGTGAAAATCGCAGCATGCTCTATATTTTGCGATTTTCACGCGACGTAGGCCCCATAGAAGTGAATGAGGTGCGTGAAAATCACATAGCATCCGCAAGAAAGTGCGGATGCGGTGCGATTTTCACGCATGGTTGCCAAGATGACAGTCCATTCACTGCATTATTTTCCCTTATAACATGGTTATAAGGGAAAATAGCATTCTGAATACAGAATGCATAGTATAATCGTGCGTTAACTCACTTTTTCCTCTTGATCGCGTAGTTCCCGGTCTCTTTACTTCTTGAATGATGAGCTGTGGGCTAAAGGACCTGTGGTGACGTCAGATCACATGCTCCATCACCACGGTGATGGACCATGTGATTGGAGCATGTGATCTGACGTCACCACAGGTCCTTTAGGCTGGGTTCACACCTGAGCGTTGCGCAAACGCGCGTTTTACGCGCGTTTTTGTCGCGCATTTTTATGCGCGTTTTTTGTAATAGTAAACGCGCGTTTGACGCGCGTTTGTGTGATTGACTACAGTGTCCTATGGCCACAAACGCGCGTCAAAACGCCCCAAAGTCGCTCATGTACTTTTTTGAGCGTCGGGCGTTTTACAGCGCGATCGTACGCGCTTTAAAATGCCCAGGTGTGAACCATTCCCATAGGGAATCATTGGTTTCTCCTTGTTGAGCGTTTTACAGCGCGTAGGAACGCGCTGTAAAACGCTCAGGTGTGAACGCAGCCTTAGCCCACAGCTCATCATTCAAGAAGTAAAGAGACCCGGAACTACGCGATCGAAAGGAGAAGGTGAGTTAAAAAAAAAAGTTAACCCCTCCAGCACTATTATACTATGCATTCTGTATTCAGAATGCTATTATTTTCCCTTATAACCATGTTATAAGGGAAAAATAATACAATCTTCAGAACATCAATCCCAAGCCCGAACTTCTGTGAAGAAGTTCAGGTTTGGGTACCAAACATGCGCGATTTTTCTCACGTGAGTGTAAAACGCATTACAATGTTTTGCACTCGCGCATTTTCCCGCAACGCACCCGCCTCTTATCCGGGCCAAAAATATGACGCCCGTGTGAAAGAGGCCTTCGGGTACTTTGACACTTGCGGCAGAGAATTCCGGCAGGCAGTTCCGGACGCAAACGGATGCGGATCAGTCTCACAAATGCATTGCAATACCGGATCAGTCTTTCTAGTTGTCATCTGGAAAAACGGATCCGGTATTTATTCTTTTCTCATTTTTAAAGGTCTGCACATGCACAGACCGCAAAACCGGATCTGTTTTGCCGGAACACTTGGGTTCAGATCCGGCATTCAGGATTTTTGGCCTGAGAGAAAACTGCAGCATGCTGCGGTATTTTGCTCCGGCCAAAAAACGTAACAGGGACTGAACTGATGCATCAGAACGGAATACTCTCTAGGGATGTCCCGATACCATTTTTTTTAAGACAGAGTACCGATACTTTTATTTAAGTACTCACCGATATCAGTTATGGTGTGGTAATGTTTTTACAGCAAATTTCAATTAAACTTTGTCATAGGGCAGATTTATCAAACCTTGTACAAAGAAACAGCGGCGCAGTTACTGATGGCAATGAAAAAAAATTAAAGCTGGAATTTGGTTGCTATGGACAACTGCTTTACTTTTCCTTTGTACAAGGGTTAATTAAATTAATGAATGGGCGTATAACAGTGTTTCCCAACCAATGTGCCTCCAGCTGTTGCAAAACTACAACTCCCAGCATGCACGGAGGTGTAGCTTTCAACAGCTGGAGGCACACTGGTTGGGAATCACTATTATATGCCCATTCTCCCCCCCCCCCCCCCCCCCCACCCCACCTTATTTTATATTCACTGTTTAAACATGAAAGAGAGAAATTAACTGAATTTCTCCTCCATTTCATGCACCATACCCACCTGGCCTGCTGCAATCCTTCCCAGGCGGATGCACCAGAGTACTGGGAGGAAGTGGCTTTAACCTCCTCCCAGTGCTAGGCAACTGCACAGGACTTGGGAGCTGCTGCACAGAAGTTCCAACCCCACGCCGATCAGCTGGGACACAGGACCCGCCGCCGCCCCCACCGCTGATCTGGGACACAGGAGCCGCCGCTGCGCGGCCATGGTATTGGTGACAAAAACGCCAGTGTGAAAGTACCCTGAACTAAGCGGTTATGATTAAAAGATAAGGTTTATTAGATGCCCAAGCACAAAGTGAAAATGAAAGTACCATCCACACAGCTAGACAAAGAGTTAACCCTTTGGGACAGAATAGCTCAATATATTTAAATAAAGACCAATTGAAAAAAAATGACTTAACCCAAAAGGAGTTGTAGTTTCAGGACAGCTGGACCGCCGGAGGTTGCTGATCCCCAATATAAGGCCTCATGCACACAACCAAATAAAAAAAAATAATTGTCCGCATTCGTATGTCCATTCCGTTGCCCCGCAAAAAAAAAAAAAAAAAAAAAAAGGGTAAATGTCCTATTCTGGTCTGTTTTGCAGACAAGAATAGGAATCTGTAATGAGCCTGAAGAAGGGGAAAGTGCTGGATGTACACAGCCGGTATCTGCGTTTTGCAGATATGTATGTATGTATGTTCTGCGATCACTCAAAAACGCAACCGTCGATTTCAACGAAACTTGATATACACATCCCTTCAGCTTTAGGCTAGGGCTGCACAACACATAGGGCACAACTACACTGCTACATGTGTCGCACATCAATTTTATAATGATAGGCTATAGTGTCGCACTGCGACATGTGACATGCCGCGACAGTCGCAGAAAAATCCATCCATTATAAAAATTGCTGAGACAAAATGCTGCGCGAAAAAATGCCTGCTGTGGAGGTCACTGTTAAGGCAGCAGGGTACTGTGGAGGTCACTGTTAAGGGGGCAGCAGGGTACTGTGGAGGTCACTGTTAAGGGGGCAGCAGGGTACTGTGGAGGTCACTGTTAAGGGGGCAGCAGGGTACTGTGGAGGTCACTGTCAAGGGGGCAGCAGGGTACTGTGGAGGTCACTGTCAAGGGGGCAGCAGGGTACTGTGGAGGTCACTGTCAAGGGGGCAGCAGGGTACTGTGGAGGTCACTGTCAAGGGGGCAGCAGGGTACTGTGGAGGTCACTGTCAAAGGAGTGGAGTGTAGTGACACTCACTGTTAAAGGGGTGGGCTGCTGTGAAGGTCAAAGTTAAGGGTATGGGCTGCTGTGGAGGTCACTGTTAAAGGGGCGGGGTGCTGTAGAGGTCACCGTTATGGGGGATACTGTTGATATCTTTTAACGACACACAAACATTAAATGAAATTTACCCGTGCGAAGCCGGGCCCTTCTGCCAGTCACCAATATAAATGCAGTAGTCATCACACCAGTACAGTACTACACACCAGGAAAAAGACAAAGCACAACATAAACTCTGCTTCACCCCCGCCGCTCAGCCACAACAAAAACTACTACTTTTCTTTGAGGTTAGTCAGAGCTCAGATTTTATGGACGTACACCGCAATGCGAGAGATGAAACCTAATACACAAGTCGGGGAGATTATCCTGTCATAAAAAAGGGCCAGCCTGTATAGTAACACGATGCAGTCCAGCTTCACAGGTGGATTTAGTGGACTGGCTTCCACAATAAGAACACGCACATCATGCACACAACCGAGGGGGGCAGGGCGCGCTCAACATTTTGTCCAAGAGAAAAAATAGTAACAAAAAATAAGGATGCAACTGTATACTAAATGGATATTTTGAGGAATTAAAAGGGTTGTCCGATGGTGAAAGTAACTGCTCCAGGACCAACGTCTGGCTCCCGTCTTCACCAATCATTGGCCTCAACGTGATGCAACAAGAGCAGCACGCGACCACCGGGGCGACGCGCATGCCGACGGGACATCGCACTTCAAGTCCAGTCAGACCAATGTGTTTGTGAGATGACTATACAGCACTTACTAATATAGCCACGGGGACATTCTGTGGCATCTTCTATATTTCATGAGGTATGCTCACTTCTTTACCAAGTCTTTTGTGCTGTCCACACAGAGGTCTTGTCCATAAAATGGCTGCTGATGGAGGGTCATGTGACCAGACATCACTCAGACTCCTCCATTCAAACACACCTTTCTTTTGCACAGTTGGGAGTTTAGTGCGGGTTCAGTATGTTAGAATAGAGGAGGCTGAGTGATGCGTCTGGTCACATGACCCTCCATCAGCGGCCATCTTGTGGACAGCACAGATTACCCCAACAAGGGGACATGGCTTATAAAATAAATATCAACAAAGGCTATATCAGTAAGTGCCATAGTGTTATCTTACCCACACATTGGTCACAAGTAGCCAGAAAGTGGTGAACCCCTTTAAATATCAAAAATAGCTGCCATCCTTCAGTCAGAGTTTTTATTTTTTTCCTTTGGCCTCATGCACATTTACCCTGCAAAACACGGATGGCGGCCGTGTGTGTTCCTCAATTTGTGGAACAGCACAGACAGCCTTTGATATAACTGCCTATTCTTGTCCGCAAAGCGCAGACAAGAATAGGACAGGTTATATTTTTTTGCGGACCAGGGAACGGAGCAACGGATGCGGACAGTACACCACTCCATTAATTTCTATGGCAGCGCAAGAGACAGCCGACTACAGGGCTATCTATACATTTGCAATACATTTGTGAGACGGATCCGCATCAGTCTACAAATGGTATCAGTTTGCATACAGATTGCCGGAATCCACGAGGCTAGTGTGAGAGTAGCCTTAACCCTGCTTTCTGTTAAGCCCTGCCCCTTTTTGGAGCATATCCGCATATGTTTTGACACTTTTTTTCCATTTTTTATATAACATAATAGGATTTGGTGACTGACATTTCCCCCCCCATTTCCCAGACATTAATAGTTGAAAAAACAGATATGAGTAAGGCTACTTTCACACCTGCGTTAGGTGCGGATCCGCACTTATAACGCAAATGCTTGTATCCCTTCAGAACGGATCCGTTTACATTATTCTTTATAAAAAAATAATAATATAAGTCAAAACTGATCTGTCCTGACTTACATTGAAAGTCAATGGGGGACGGATCAGTTTTCAACTGCACATATTGTGAAAACGGATCCGTCCCCATTGACTTGGTGATCGCATCCAGAGCGGAATGGAAGCGGAACAGAGCCAAACTGATGTATTCTGAACGGATCCTTATCCATTCAGAATGCATTGGGGCTGAACTGATCCGTTTTGAACCGTCTGTGAGATCCCTGAAACAGATCTCAAACGGAATTCAAAAACGCCAGTGTGAAAGTAGCCTAACACATGCTTTACATTCCCCATCAGCCTCCCATAGACTGCAATATATATATATATATATATATATATATATATATATATATATATATATATATATATATATATATATATATATATATATATAAAATTTTTATTTATTTTTTTGCACGTTATGTTATATGCTACATTTGTACTACATCTGGGCAATTACAATTTAGGGTTACATCAAGGACACCCTACAATAAAGGTTTACTGCGTTCAAATGTACGGTATATACTGAACGGACAGCAGAAAGACGATGTGAACAGCCCCCAACACACATGTGGATCCACTTGCAAGGCACAAATTTGAAACTCAAGACTAGGATTTCTGCCATGGATTCTTAAAAAAACCACACACACCATGTCAGATCTGCCATAGGCGTGTGAATATAGCCTTCGAGGACCCACTCCCTCCCCTGTGTGACAACTCAGGAGGCAGGAACGCCTTTTTTTTTTTCATTGAGTCAGAGCAGCGCCTACAGAACGAGAGACAAAAGCCAAGCAACCTCGCAGGTTACGTTATGTAGCAGGTGCATTGTGCACGGCTCAGAGCGAGCAGAAATATGACCTCGGTGGGCGCTGGGCCAAACATTACCTTCCCTGCAAGCTTCCATTACAACAGACGAGCACATAATGCTGACACAAGAGGTTTAGGTTCAGTTTCATTTCAAACCTTTCCCATCCACAGAACGAGAGGCCTGCAGTACGTACAACGGCTTTCCGGAAACGTAATCCTGCCATAATATGGTATGCTCGGTGTCCAGCGCCCGCACCACTGTCACAACACGGTTATGGGTTATTAGGCCTCTTATCAGGGTCAGTGAACACCAGCTCCATTTTAGACCGGAGTCACATCTGTGGCATGCCGATCCTGCACAAATGCCGGATCAGTCGTCCATTGCACGCAGTGGTTTTTGCTCGGCCGAAACAAGGCATTTGTGCCGGAAAAGCAGCTGGGTCACCACCGGATCCCATCACTGTCAATAGGGATCCAGCAATATGCAGTCATACCAGGCAATGACTGATCGGATCAGCTCCAGTAGCCTGCTCCTAAGCCAGATCAGGCTACCGGATTCCGAACGCTACTGTGAATGTAGCTTAACCCTGCTTTCACACCTGAGCGTTTCTCAAACGCGCATTTTACGCGCGTTTTTTGTAATAGTAAACGCGCGTTTGTGTGATTGACTGCAGTGTCCTATGGCCACAAACGCGCGTCAAAACGCCCCAAAGAAGCTCAAGAACTTGATTATGCGTCGGGCGTTTTACAGCGCGATCGTACGCGCTGTAAAACGCCCAGGTGAGAACCATTCCCATAGGGAAGCATTGGTTTTCATGTGTTGAGCGTTTTACAGCGCGTTTAAACGCGCTGTAAAACGCTCAGGTGTGAACTTAGGGTAAGGCCCCGTTCACACATCCGCAATTCCGTTCCGCATTTTGCAGAACGGAATTGTGGACTCATTCATTTCTATGCACTTCCAGGTCCGCAATTCCGTTCCTGGAAAAATAAAAAATAAAAAATTGCAGACAAGAATAGGCATATTATATTAGTGCCGGCAATGTGCGGTCCGTATATTGCCGCTGTCAGTTACGGACGTCTGAATGGAGCCTGAAGAAGGGGCTGTATTTTTTCTAAAAAGAACCGGCTGTGCAAGTATTTAAAAAATAATAATAATATAGTCACTGGGTCATAAAATAGTCAAATACACGAGTCAAAATATAAAGTGCAGAAGCCTGAGCTGATAAAGCAGCAGAGCCGCCACCACCAGCCGTTATCACTCCGAAACATACCACACATGGGAACAAGATAGCGGCAGACATAAGAGAGGAAGCCTCAGAAATAGGTCCTGCACAGAAAGCATCAAAATAATATAACAGCCCCGGTGTGAACCCGTCTTCCCCATAGACTGCTATGGGTCCAAACTGGGCCTCTGGAAGGGGATCATCTCTCATGGAATCCATGAGAACCTTTTCTGTCTCATTACTGAAGAATTGTCCCCTAGAAGTCTTGTGGACAACATCCAGTCAGTGACCTATAGACAAGGGGATTGGTTATTCCCTGTAGTCAATTTATTCATACGCTACCAGGAGGAATAACAGAGGTGTAACACAACACCAACATCTAAATCTACGTTCACATCTCAGTTTAGGAGAAACGGCTGTCTGATGAAAAAAAAAAAAAAAACTGCTGCATGCAACAATTTTTGTGGAGCCCGAAACCCGGCATTTATTCCGGAAATTGGCCGGGTCACCGCTGGACCTCATGGCAGTCAATGGGGATCTGGCAACTGCCGAAACAGCCTGCCAGATCTCCTAATAGAGATGCGAGTGAGGCCTAAGTCAATAATATCCTTTGGGTAGGTCTGGGGTGAGCAACCTCCGGAACGCCTTCTGTGGTGAAACCGCAACTCCCAGAAGGCTCCCTTCACTTCTATGAATGGAGAACAGCCAGACAAGTGTGTATAATGGGAGTCGTAGTTTCACCACAGATGGATTGCTGGAGGTTGATGATCCCTGGGATAGGTGATCCATATCAGATTAGCAGGGGTGCTGTGACTTGGACCTCCACCAATCAGCCAGTAGAAAACCCCCTTAAGATTTTAACACAACGCACTCTATGAATTATTGGTTTCTGCGCAATTATTTTCAGGCATCTTACAGCTATTAACTCTGCGGCTCCTTCCACTTAGATTCGCCCTTGAAGAAAGACCTGGGAATAACCAGAGCAGCACAGTCAAGACCCTGGAGCATCAGCCCGGAGAAGTGCACTGAAGAACGGAGGACACGCTCGCTTCCCGTGAGCAGCTAAGAGCCAGATATTGACAGGGCTGACTCCTTCCTTTGAAGCAATTAGAGCTGCAATTTCACCAGTCCGATTCCTAAAAGCCAGATGGGAATTGCAAGGCCAGTAACCAAGTAAATTCTTGACTTGTCTGCAAGTTTCATGCTTCCTCCCTGGCAGTCCATTAACTCCTACCTACACCGACCCATATGCTCCTCTTCTGCAGAGAGGAGGAGTGAAAGTCACCGGCTGTTAAAGGGAGTAAAACCTAGGACTGTGCGCAGCAAAGTGCAACACACATCTCCGCAACACATTAGCGAGGGCTACGTCCACGACAGTCAAACGCTTATACGAGAGGTCAACGTCTGAGTCATTTCATAGCAGGAGCGCTACAGAAATCTGAGACACCATGAGCGAATCCAGAAACAGCAGCTTAAACAGAAAACTAAAGGGAACCTACGCAGGGGGATTTCCAAGTATTTGATTGGTGGGGGGGCCGACATCCGAAACCTCCGCCGATCAGCTGTACGAGACAGCACGGCGCTCACGGTAGTGCCACGGCCCTTCTCAGCTCACCGTGCCGTACATTGCATAGCGGCTGTGCTTAGTATCGCAGCTCAAACCCCCTTCTCTTCAATGCGCTGAAGTGCGCCTAGGCCATGTGACCGATGAATCTGAAGTCACATGACCTAGGAAAGGCTGCAGCACTACTGCAAGCGCCGGCACCTTCTCAAACAGCTGATTGGTGGGGGTCCCGGGTGTCAGACCCCCAACAGTCAGATGCTGATGACCTATCCAGAGAAAAGCCCTTTTAAACCGCCATCACAGCGCTGTAAAGGATCGAGAGAGACATCTTCACAAACCCGTTACGATCCTTAAAAACGCTATGGCAGCAGTTTGGGAGCTTTGATGGGGATCCACTTAAACAAAGTGCAACACGAAATAACCAACTTCACGTGGGATGTGCCTAAGGCCTATTTTACATAAATTTTCTCCTGGTCAGGAAGAACCATCAGAAGTTCACAGCTGTGATTTGTGCCATGTTCAACAGATCATCTGGGGGAATAATAACCCCCACTATACGGTCCTCCAAAATACTAAACGGGGGCTTAGGACTCCTTCACGTATGTCTGGCGTTCTGGCTCTATTCCCCCTCCTGTGTGGTGCAGAAATAGCTGCATGGAAACTGGAGCTCGAAGAGATCTTATCATTTTCGACGGGATCATTCATATACAGGTCGCACATCATCCTGCCGAATGTCAGACAGCACACAGTATATGTAGCAGCACCCTGCTCCGAGCGCAAAGACGCATGCGATTCAGAGTAATCCTGGTTTCCAGAGGTTGCATTAGGCTACATTCACACGAACGTATTTAGCTTCCGTGTCCGTTCTTTTTGCGGATAGGATGCAGACCCATTAATTTTAGTGGGCACGCAAAAAATGCGGACAGCACACCGTGCGCTATCAGCATGTCCGTTCCGTAGCCCTGCAAAAAATATAAAATATGTCCTATTCTAGTCCGTTTTGCGGACAAGGAAAGGCATTGTTCCAATGGATCCGCAAAAAAAAAAAAAAAAAAAAAAAAAAGCCTTTTTTTATTTGCGCACCGCAAAACACATACGGTGGTGTGAATTTAGCCTTAGGCTAGAGCAGATTTTGCTGCAGATTAGACGCAGTTTCATTCTTTCCACTGAAAAGGGTGAAATCTGCAGCGCAAACTGCAGTATAAATTGACAGGCTCCAGATTTTGATTCCACAATACGGCAGCTGTTCTGCTGCACTTCCCGATTCTGTGGGGTCACGCGATCCATCGCAGGCAGTCAACAGCAAGGAAAAAAATCATGCAATATAAATCCCACAACTTCTCAGGAGTAACCAGCACTGACTTCCATTATTCTGCTCCGTGACAGGAGTAGAAGAACGAAAAACTGAAGTCCATGGGGATGACCCAGAAGAGGCATTTTCAAGATCTTGCCTTTGTTACGGGGCACATGTCTCCCGGCAGGTGCACTCTCATCTACTCCCTACTGTCTGGCACCACAGCTGTGGGGTAGCATGCATAGACCGTGCATGGAATAATAGAACCAGAGTTTTAGCTACCAGCAGTCAGAAAGGTCTAACACATGTAAACTGGAATTAGCGCAAAAGTAAACCGACTGTCTAAATAATTAACCTCTTGGTGACCACCCACATTCCTTATCAAGGCGGGCAATAAGGGACCTTAGCTTAATGCGAACATGGGGTGCTGGTGGCTGGAATGGCCTCCTGGTCTACCATCTATGGAAGCCTATTAGGCCCTAGCAGAGGCAGGATCTAATAGGCCGTCAGTGTGTAATGACAGGTGCGATACAAGTAGCACCGTGTACTGTATTATGCTAGCGTAAAACAAATTATATAAAGGATTATGAAAACATGAAGGTCTTTCCTTACAAAAGGCTTTGGGGCACATTTACAGGGACCGCCGTTTTCACACCAGTCTGTTCCTCCTTGAGCTGCCGGAGGATTAGACGTGCGCCTCATCATAAATTAGGCCAATCTGAGGCAGGGTCTGGTGTCATTTTTCGCCAACCTGTATGCCTGTTTCAAGGAGTGCAGGTTAGTAAATTGGCACAGCCCCCGCCCAACTGTCAAAAACCTTTTCAACATGGACCATGCAACTTAAAGGGGTTTTCAGGGATTTTACTGTACTGTACCGCCGAAACTTCCAAGACAACGGGCAGTGTAATGAACAGGAAGCTGTGCACGCATGGAGCACTGCCTCCTCTTCAAACAGCTGATTGCCTGGGTTTCAGACCCCCGCCAATCAGATATTGATGGCCTATCCAGAGGATAGGTCGTTAATATCAACGGCCTGCACAACTCACACAGCTGGTCAAAAAGGGGACTCGCGACTATTTGAGTGGTAAAAATTGTTGCAAGCCTTTTGATAAATGACCCCTTTATGTTAGTTAATAAAATAATAATTAAGAGTAAAATGAAATCAATATCTTATATGTTCCCAAAAGTCGCACCATTGAAAACTACAGCTCGAAAAATGTCACAGCTCTCGCAATAAAACAGTGAAAAACAAAACTTTTTTATGGTCGGTAGTGATTGCTACTAGATCAGTCTTCTTACCATTATCAGGAGCGCCTTATATAAAGAAATAAAAAATATAAAAATAAAATAACATTTATACGCTTCGTTAGCAAATGAGGTCTAGTTTTTTTGGTTCAGAGGTGATCAAAACCTATCACAACTCCTGTCGTCCTCATATGTGCACTAACCACTCAGAATCAGATCCCCCGCCTGAATAGGGTCGGTGTAGAGGGTCTGCCATTTCTACTGGAGGCCTCGCAGAACATACAAACCCATCTTATGGCCCGAGATGAGAAAGGCTGAGAAACCGTGGTGTGAACAGTACCCTCTGGATACAAGCCAGTCTACAATGTGCAGGAGAAAGCTTCCATATGCAGAGCCTCGAACGCGAGCCAACGTGCGCTCTGCGGAGACCAAATTAAACGTCAGCCAAAGCCTCCCAGAGAACGTAATACTCCGATGAGGATGTAGTTATAGAAAGCTTCCTTACCAGACCCAAACGGGTCAATGACAATTCTCCTTCATTAAAAGGAGTGGGTCCAGTTCTAGCAAAGACAAGTCATTAACAAGATTTAGCAATTCTAAATCATTGTTAAAAAAACAAAAACAAAAAACACTGAATGTTCTACTGGACATGTCTCTGCCAATTCTTCATGGTTGTCAAGATCTCTGCTTGCTGTCAGTCAAGAAGAACCTTCATTGCTTACTGAGGCTGACGCACAGTGTGTTTGACATGCACACCGGGAAAATCTTATCTAAAAGGAGGCCAAAAAAAGGGTCTCCTAAAGCAGTGGTCCCCAACCTTTTTTTTGCACCAGAGACCGGTTTCATGCAAGATATTTTTCCTGCGGACTGGGGGGTAGGAGGGTGGGGACACATGTCAGGACGGGTGATGTAGCAGAGGTTAGTCAGGATAACAAAATACAATATTGCCAATAATAGCACTTTAAAAAGTCCATAATCCCAGTGACTTACAGGTGACGTCTCCTCTGACTGGAGTCGCTCTCTTTCCTTTCTTTCCTCAGTCTTGCACAGATCACGTCTGTTGACAACTTCTTTCTGCAAAATTGAATACACCCATTTAGTATTAATGCCTCAGTTTATGCTCCTACTTGGTAATCATCTCCATTTACTCCCCAGTAGTAGTGCCCTATGTACATGCCCCCCTCAGTAGTGGCCTCTAGACATATAAAGCCCCCAGTAGTGGTCTCTTTAAATATAGCCTAGCCCCCCAGCACTGCCTCTTCACTAATATTACGCCTAGTAGTGTAAAAAAAAAAAAAAAAAAAAAAAAAAAGTCCTAGGGGCTCAATACCAGAAAAGAACTGATCCGTTTTATCCCCATGCATTCTGAATGAAGAGCAATCCGTTCAGGATGCATCAGGATGTCTTCAGTTCAGTCTTTTTGACTGCAGCATGCTACGGTTTCATCTCCAGCCCAAAAAAACTGTACACTTCACTGAATGCCGGATCCGGAATTTTTTCCCATAGGAATGTATTAGTATTAATTCAAAATACCGGAATGCTAGACACCGGAAAGACGGATCCGGTATTGCAAAGCATTTTTCTGACTGATCAGGCATTTTTTCACACTGATCAGTCTTACAAATGCCATCAGTTAGCATACGTTTTGCCAGATCCGGCAGGCAGTTCCGGCCACGGAACTGCTTGCCGGATCACTCTGCCACAAGTGTGAAAGTAGCCCAAGTAAGTTGCGCCAGAATTATGGCGTACAATACGAGAAAAAAGGTGTTTTGATTTGCACCAACTAAATCAACTGTCCTCTCCAGAATTTTCAACATAAATGCATCACACCAGAAAATAGTTATAAATGTCAAAGCTGGCGGGGATATGAAATTGGCGCATATTACGCCTCATTTATCATCCTCTTATGGGCAGAAATAGCTGAAATTGTTGCAGACAATGAAGCCAGCTTATGTGGTGGTGTTTTGTGTTATAAAATAATAATCGCATGCATGGCAGAAAGATGTGACTTTTTGACAAAGTCGCATTTATGAAGAGAAAACCCAACTCGTCGTGGGAACAAGTGGTCGGTAAGTATTAAAACAGGATGCGTTTACTTGTATCTAATGTAAATCAGCTAAACTCAGGGTTCTGTCAGTAAATTGACATCCAACAAAAACCTCCGGAGTCTGATACAAAAGTCGCAAATATGCTTCAAAAGTCACACGTGCAGTCTGGCAGGGGTTGGCTGAAATGGCGCATTTCAGTTTTAAAAAAAAAAGTCACATTTTAGTGCCATTGGCATAAAAATCTCGGAAATCGTGAGAAACAAGCGGATAATCAAGTTTATATTTAAACTTGGCATGTGATATGAGGTGAAACAAATCACATTTGATTTGCAATTTTTTGGCGCAAATTACGCCATTATTGATAAATGTCCCCCAACATGTGGGCCTCGTCAAAAATTAAGCGCATCCTCCAGGAGTGCAGGGGGATATAACTTTTTGTAATTGTTTTCTGCGTCTAATGCAGAATGAGTCGGCGCGCCCACTGCCTCCATACAGAAAGCCAATCACCAGTCCATGCGTCGCGCTGTAGACGTAGAAGCGGACCATTCTCATGGAGCTGGACGTCCACAAGACTCCAGTGGGAGGCTCGGTATACTTGTAGATCCCGCTAAATTTGGGAAAATGTACAACTGCCGCACATGCGAGCACCATCTGCCAAAAGGCTGGGATCAGCTCATACTCGTACTTTCCTCCAAGTCATCTGCACAGAACAGTCATTGGCTGCAATGACTAACAGAAGAGGAATTTTCTAAGATTTCGTCATGCTTTAAAATTGGTGGAGGAAAAGCTGAAATGTAACAAGTGATTTTTAAACTACTGTCCCGCCAAATGCCTTGTGGTTCTTCCCTTTAAAGGGAACCCGTCATCAACTTTATGCTAATCCCACTGAGGGCAGCATAAATTAGTGAGAGAAATGCTGATGTCAGCGGTGTGTCACTCATGAGCTAAAAGTAAGTGGTTGCGGAGAACCAGCATCATAATCATTGTAGCCCAAGCCTTGAAAAGAGTCCAATCTACCTGAGAAGAGTCCTGGTTATTCATAATCTCCTGCCCTCCCCCCATCTGCCGATTGGCAGTTCTCTCCTAGAGAGAAAGGGAGAAAACTAGGTAGAAGCCGGTCAGTCATCAGCAGGTGGGCAGGAGAGCAGGAATCCATAACCATGACTCTTCAGTTGGCCACGACTCTTTTCCAGGCTCAGTCTGCAATGATTGTGATGTCTGTTCTCGGCAACCACTTACTTTTTAATGACAGACCGCTGAAATCAACTCACCTGTCTCTACTTTATACTGCCATTAGTACAGGCAACTTAAAGTGGATGACAGGTTCCCTTTAAGGACATGGCTCTACGTCCCTAGCACGCAGGCAGATGTCCGCATGACACAATACAGAATAATGTTGTGCTGAGACCATCTTTACACACGTCCCGGCCTGGCCTCTTCTCAGGAGGTAAAGAACTGGCAATCTATAGGTTTTCAGCCTGGTGGGAGGATGGGCAGATGACAAGGTGACATATGTTGTGCAGTCAGCTGTGGAGTCATCTGTCACCTCAAGAGGATGGAGACCAGGAAATGCACACGATACAATGTATCCCCTGCGCAACCAAGTATCATTTATAGAACACTTCAAGACGCAAGCTGTCACCTCGTCTGACGTGTCCCGTTTTAGTAACCACTTGCATGTAATCATTTTAGATCATCTATTTTTTATAACAGATCCTCTAATATCCCAACTAGAAGTTTATAAATGAACTAACAGTCTGGGGCTTTTCACTGCACAGTCTGACACTAACCAACCAGTGAGCAGGGACCCCCCCACCAACTCTTAACACCCATCTGGACCTCCACTGCAAACTTCTAGCAGGAATAATATAAGAACCGCACAATACAGAGATAAGACTACACATTCCAGAATTGCTATTACATGCAGGATTTCCCGGACTGAACAAGGCTCATTTAACCCAAACTCACAGCATCCAAATGATTTATGACGCTGCGAGTTTACGCCTGACCACGGCTCTACTGAGCTACGCTCACGGCATTAGGTCAGCACCGTACACCCATGGCGAGGCAGAACTCACAGCATCACAAGTCATGATGATGCTGGGAGTTGGGGGTCAGAGGAGCAGCGTTTAATCCGGGAGGTACAGCCACACGAAACGCGTTTCTCAGATCGAGCACGCCCATGTGAAATTAGCCTTAGGGCTCGTGCACACAAGCGATTTTCAGGTCTGACCACCGAGATCCTGGCTGATCGCTAGGCAGTCTCTACCATCCGTTCATCTCCTCACCTTTGTCATATGGTCTTGCATTATATTCATGTGGTCAGCCGAAAAATAAATAAATCAAGCGAAGCAGAGCCACTGCATTTTGCAATGCCGGACAGACGCCCACCGATCAGACATTGGCGACAATGTAGTGCGAGATGGAACCACGCATTTAATAGAAGATAATCAAATGGAAGATATGTGAAATGCAATAAGATAATACTACGGGCATCTAAAGGAACCAAGCAAGACGGACAGGCAAACAGTAAGGAAATCATAAAGCACATCCACAATAAACAGGAAGCGCTGTCTACCAAGAATGTAAATATCCTGGAAGACAGAAGAAAGTCTACACTGCAGTCACACTTCAAGGCTGGATGACCAGAAGCTGGAAGGAAGCGCCATCATTCTTAGGGCTCAGTCACAATTCTTAGTCTTCACTTTCTAAGGGACTGTAATGATAACTGGGCAGCTGGTACCGAGAAGAGCTAAGAGGAAATCATCATCACCGATCTTCAATCATCGCGCGCTATCATGTCCCCATTTACCACAGGCACTGCTGTCTAGCGCATGGCGTCCAAGAGAGTAGGCAACAGTGATGCTTTTCATTGGCAGTGAAGATCATCCTGATGGGAACGACCATTTAATCCCATGGAACCTAAGGCCGCAGTTTTACCGCACTGACATAAAAAACATTCCCGTGATGAGAACATAGTCCTACCACTTTACAAATCACTAGTCAGACCACACATGGAGGACTGTGTACAGTTCTGGGCTCCTGTGAACAATGCAGACATAGCAGAGCTGGAGAGGGTCCAGAGGAGGGCAACTAAAGTAATAACTGGAATGGATGGACTACAGGACCCAGAAAGATTATCAAAGTTATAGTTATTCACTTTAGAAAAAAAGACGACTGAGGGGAGATCTAATTACTGTGTATAAATATATCAGGGGTCAGTACAGAGATCTCTCCCATCATCTATTTATCCCCAGGACTGTGACGAGGGGACATGCTCTGTGTCTGGCGGAAAGAAGAGGATTCTTTACGGTAAGAGCAGTGAGACTATGGAACTCTCTGCCTGAGGAGGTGGTGATGGTGAGTACAATAAAGGAATTCAAGAGGGGCCTGGATGTATTTCTGGAGTGTAATAATATTACAGGCTATAGCTACTAAAGAGGGGTCGCTGATCCAGGGAGTTATTCTGATTGCCTGATTGGAGTCGGCAAGGAATTTTGATTCCCCTACAAAAAAATTGTCTTCTACCTTCCTCTGGATCAACTTTCAGGATAACAGGCTGAACTGGACGGACAGATGTCTTTTTTCAGCCTTATAGACTATGTCACAAGTAATATCTGGACATAATAAGGGGTCTTCCGGGACCCAGCGGGTCCCACAAAGCCACCTCAGTTACACAGCACACACCTGTAGGAGAAAGTTTGTAATCTACTCAGCGGAAGTTACGTGGATCGGCTGCTCACTCCTCTACCGATAATCCGGCCTCTGCCGACATCATGTCCTTTACCACAGTGGATGGCGCTACACCTAATACTTTTCATGGGGCACAGTTTTAGGCGTCATGCACACGGCAGTTGGCCAGCCGTGGCCATATTGCAGCCTGCAAACATATGCAGGCACCGGCCGCGTGCTCCCCGCATCACGGATGTGGACCCATTCACTTAAAAGTACTTCCGTGGTGTTTCTGTCAGTGCCTGCCACCCCTCAAAAAAAAATTAAAATAGAACGCGTTCTATTTTTTTGCGGTGCGGACGGATCACAGACCTATTCAAGTTGAATGGGTCTCGATCTGTCCCGGCCGCCGCACGGACGTTGCCCGTGCATTGTGGACCACAAATTGCGTTCCTCAATGCACGGAATGGCCGCGTGCATAAGGCTTTAGGCTAAGCTCACATTTGAATGCAGGACTTACTATCCAGTCAAAAGCTGGCATTTATGTCAGAAAGCAGACAGATCCCATAATAGTCTATAGGGATCTGGCGTTGTGCGGCCGTATACGGCTATATGCTAGATACGGTAAACTCCGGCAGTCTGTTCTCTGCCGGAATTAGCGAACAGATATGTGAACATAGCCTCCAAAGCGGATGTGACGTCCAGTCCAATGCCCAGGCCGGAAACCTGGCAAAGGACGGGACGTCAACAGAAGGTGGATTTTCAGAAGAGGAGCTTCACGTGACTGGACGGCTGATCCTTCCTCAGAAGCTTTCTCTTACAGGTCTGTGTGGAACCCCTTTACAGCCCATACACTAGGTATGAACAAGACCATAAAGGACTTATTCTACAACTACAGTTAGGCCTCTCACGAATCACGACATGTGCCGTCCGTGGTCTCCACAGACCGCTCACGTGTCCATTGACATCACAGAAACATGCGCTATTGTGTCTGCGATTACGGATCCTTCACGCACATTATAGTCTATGGGTCCGGACACAACATGGATGCCGTCCGTGTTTGGTCAGTGGCTTTATGGACTGTTGCAAGAAGTTTTTCAGAACAGGGCATTCTGGGAGTTGTAGTTTCAGAACACCTGCAGTGGCGGAGGTGGCAGATCCCTGTGCCGGTCATTAGAACCCGATTCCCACCTACAGAAGACTGCAGATCAGTCACAAATACCTTTCCTGGGATACCCTACCTCCCCTTTAAGTTGCCACACGCATCATATAAAAAGGTCCAAATCTAAGTGGACGACATAAGCTTTTGCACAGGACAATGACTGGGAATGAACAGTATGTTTATGATCGCTGCTCGCTCATTCAGCAATCATATCCTCCGTATGATTGCGGGGGGGGGGGGGGGGGGGGGAAATCAGCGATCGCTACTGCGATCATACAGATTCACTGGGGCCAGCAGATTCCTGTTCACACAGAGCAATGTGATTTTAGATGTCACAGAAAAGATACAATCACCCAGTGAATGAATGACTGGTGCTTGTTAAAACCCGATAATTGTCCCAATCCTTTGTGTAAAAGGGACCTAACAAATTTACACTAAACCTAGTGCTGGTGGCAGCCGTTTGCAATCTGTTCCGAAAACCACAACTCCCAGCATGCTGCAGCTTGACTGTTATATATACACACACAGGCGTGCACACACACACACACACACACACACACATTTCCAGTGTATACCGCACAAGTAGTAATGACGTAAGCTGATCTGTCCCTATACAGGCGCGCGCGCAGCACAACCGGCTTTACTCTCATCCGTTAATGGAATTTGGTCTGGCGATTGGCTTCCTTTTCAGAGCAGATTATCATTTTCCTAAAGCAATAGAGTCGTACAAGGAATTACCTACAAAACAGCAGGGGGGGGGGGGGGGGGGCACCATGTAAAAACCTAAAAAGCAGTCCGGCCACCTCGACTATGAGGTCCATGAACCACGTTACCAGGACACTGAGGAAAACAAACCATGACTTACTTCTTGTGACATCTCCCAGCTAAGAAATAGAAACACCTGCTGTAACTGCGCGCACACAAGGAAGTGAACACCGCCACCCGCTTCTTCGAGAAGCTTAGCAGAGCCCAGTAAAGGAGCAAATATAGAAGGCGTCCTCCGCTGTAAAGAGTGAGCAACACGCAGCGCCAAAGGGTTAATAGAACGACTCACACTGTAACATACGGTACAGTCAGCATCTGAGGACTATATGCATGGACAGTATGATCTGTGTTCTCTGAGATCACACTGTACAGCCAAACCATATCCAGGGTGCCGGGACTTAGGCTACATGCACAAATCCGTATTTCAGATGCGAATCTTTTGCGGATTGCACACAGACCCGTTCATTTCTATAGATCCACAAAAAGGGGGTCCGCATCCGTATGTCCCTTTCGAAATTATAGAACGCGTCCTACAAGCATGGCCATTTCTATAAATGGGACTGTGGCAAATGCGGACTTGCACACAGAACTTATCCGTATTTCACGGATGAGCAACTTGGAGACCATGGAACAGATAGGGTCGCATGCTCAACGCCTTAAAATGATATACCGTAAATTGGTCATGTCCAAAACTGGAATCAATACAGCCACAATAAAACGGAGACTCCATTTTTTTCCTATAATAAACTGGATTTTTATTTATAGGCTTCGAATAGTTTTAAAAAGGACCAATATCTCCATAAAGATACATTTACAGTTGACTTTATTTTTTGCTGTAAAAATGCCAACTCTAGATATTAGCTAAAGGTCTAAGAGCAGAACAGACGTTTCTTTTCCTACTGCCATTTTTATTAATTAGGTGGCGTATTTTAGTCTTTTTGGTTTCTTTCCCAAAAATGGGGCAGGTTGGAGCACTTGGATGTTTGTCATTAGGCGTTTTGCCAACGCCTTCTCTATAGGGGAACAGACCATGAAGAAAACGCCAAGACACAATCGGGAAGAAGTATCAGGACTGGCGTTCACATCAGCCAGTTTTGATGCCCTATGTGCCAGTGAGATGCACTTCTTGATAAAAAAAAATAGGCGCATCTGTGGGCACCAGAAACTCAAATCTATAGCAGCTAGGGGCTGGCGTAGACGTGAGCTATAACATGCCAGCTTCTGCCTTAGCCCTCCTGCACACAAATGTGTGCGCCCCATGGCCGTGCTGGGGGCAGCCGCAGCGGATCGCGGACCCATTCATTTTAATGGGTCCGCGATCCTGCCGTTCCGCAAAAAGATAGGACATGTTCTATCTTTTTGCAGAACAGAAGTACGGGCCGAGACCCCAAGGAAGTACTCCGTAGTGCCTCCGTAAGGTTCTGTTCCGTGCTTCCGTTCCGCATCACTGGATTTGCGGACCCATCCGTGATGCGGAATGCACACAAAACGGTGCCTGTGTATTGTGGAACTGCAAATGCGGTCCGCACTACGGCAAGGGGACACCTACGGTCGTGTGCAGCAAGTTATAGCAAATCAACGGAGGGCTGCACGAAACTCTGCCCCTTTTTGCGACAAGTGGCAAAAAGTATAAAAAGTTACAAATTACTGGGGAAATATGCCATAATTAGCGATTTTATCACGCCACACCTAAAAGCTTTGATAAATGTCCCCAACTGTGTGCAAAACAAGAAAAGATTATAATAAAATCCACAAAAGGCGGCAAGAAACACAAGCGGTTATTCTACCGTCTTTCTTAGTGTTTAAAAAATAAAAAAACAGCATGGCCAAACTCATGAATGGGGACCTTAAAGGAGTTATCCGGTAAATCATATTGATGACCCATCACATGGTCCCAGCACTGTTTCGGGAAGTCCTAGTGAGCACGGCGGTCTCCCAGGTTCTTACCAAACTGCACTGGGTTGTGCTTGGTATCGCAGCTCAGTCCTATTGACTTGAATGGGGCCAAGCAGCAGCTAGGTCATGTGACCGATCTACGGTGACGTCACATGGCCTCGAACAGCTGATTAAAGAGGTTATCCGGGACCCCCTCCAAGGTAATGTTCCAACAGCAGATTTTGCTAAAGGTAAATGGCACCACGTATTCCAGGGCGGGAATTGCTGCAGTTTTTCACTCTGAATGCCGCAGTTTTAGCCCCATTTAATAGACCTCCGCTGCGGTTTTCAGCAGCGTCTGTACAGAAAGAGCGCCAAAAAAGGGACATGCACCTTCTTGAAACCGTCGCAGCTTTAAACTCCTGAATGTGCAAACGGCAGTACAGCTTCCGGCCATCCCTGAAGTATCACCATGGTATCCACGCCAAAGTTCTGCCAGCAAAAGACTCCGTGTGAAGGGGTGGGGGCCCATTTATCAAGACTGGCATTTTCAACAACAGTCCCGATATCCCTGCGCTGATCATTTATAAAGAGGGGCACACCTTGTCGTGAATGATGGGCATCCTCCAGCAGTCCGTGTGCCTAGAGTGAAAGCTGCGCCAGCTTTTACAGCAGGAAATGGGAAATCTGCCGGGGCTGATCACCCCACCCGCACCACACCCCATTTTTGGAAAGTGGCAAACCCAGGGTTATCAGGATGATAAATCTCCACCATAGTTTTTTTGTACCTTTCCCATCCCAGTTGATATTAGCTGAAGGTCTATAGAATATATATTTTTTCTAACTTAGTGGCGATTTTGTGCGTTCCACGATTACAAAAACACGCGGAGTGGGAAGAAAAAAAAAAGCCAGCACAAGTTTGCGTTTGAAGGAAGCCTGAGGACTCGTGCACACAAACGTGTTTTCCTTACGTGTCCATTCCGTTTTTTTGCGGAACCATTCATTTCCACGGGTCCGCAAATACAAAAGAAATGGAAGTTACTCAGTGTCCATTCCGTTTCCGTATGTCCGTTCCACAAAAAATTTAAATATATAGAGCATGTCTTACTATTGTCCTGCTTAAGGACAAGGATAGGACTGTTCTATTAGAGGCCAGCTGTTCCGTAAATTACGGAATGCACACGGACGTAATCTGTATTTTTTGCGGACCGCATAATACATACAGTCGTGTGCATGAGCCCTAATGGCACCGTAAGGCCTCTTTCACACGAACGATACGGATTAGGTCCGGGTGCGTTCAGTGAAACTCGCACTATTTTGCAAGCAAGTTCAGTCAGTTTTGTCTGCGATTGCGTTCAGTTTTTTCCGCGCGGGTGCAATGCGTTTTGATGCGTTTTTCATGCGCGTGATAAAAAAACTGAAGGTTTACAAACATCATCTCTTAGCAACCATCAGTGAAAAACGCATCGCACCCGCACTTGCTTGCGGATGCAATGCATTTTTCACGCAGCCCCATTCACTTCTATGGGGCCAGGGCTGCGTGAAAAACGCAGAATATAGAACATGCTGCGATTTTCACACAACGCAGAACTGATGCGTGAAAAAACGCTCCTGTACACAGACCCATTGAAATGAATGGGTCAGGATTCAGTGCGGGTGCTATGCGTTCACGTCACGCATTGCACCCGTGAGGAAAACTCGCTCGTGTGAAAGGGGCCTAACACGTTGCAGATTAGGCCTGTTTGACACTGTCGGCATAGTTCTGGCAGAGAACAGCCGGCCAGAGCTCACTGGATCTGGGACTGCTGGACGTTTCCGGACTGCCCGCCGGTTCCATTGACTATAATGGGGTCTGGTGGAGATCTGGTCGCTACCTGGCAAATATGTGGATGATTCGGCCGGACAAATACCAGTGCACACCGCATTATTTGTCCGGTCGAATCCCAGCACGTTTGCCGTGTAGTGGCTGGACCCCATTATAGTCCATGGGGTTGGCACTGGTTCTCTGCTAGAACAGCCTGCCAGAAGTTCTGCTGGCAGTCGAAAGAAGACTAATGTGCGGTTTTTTTCAGCATAGATTTTCGTGTGGAAAAACCACAACATAAGAACTCGTGCACATGGCCGTAGTAGCGTGCATTCCGTGGGACAGAATGTCCAGCCCATAATTGAACTGTCCTATCCTTCTCCGTAACGCGGACAAGAATAGGACGTGATCGCTCTTTTTTGCAGGTGCCACAGAACAGATGTGCGGACAGCACACTGTCCGCATCTACACTGAAGTGAATGGGTCCGCATCCAACCCGCAAAAAAATGTGGACCGGATGCGGAGAAAAAAAAAAAAGTTCATGTGCATAATCCCAGTTACAGCAGCGGAATTTTTTTTGCCGAAATCTCATATACATTTTGGGGGGGGGGGGGGGGGGGGGGTTATGTACGGATTTTGAAATCTGCTGCGCGTCACCTGTTTCTGCAGATTTCCCTCTCTGTGATCCAAAGGGTGAGATCTGGGGGCAAATCCATGTGAAAACCCGTGGATTTTGGTGCCGATTTGATGTCAAAGACCTGTGTGGAAATTCTGTTTGTAAACCTGTAGCCTAAGGCCCCTTTCAGAGAGTTTTCCGCGTGGGTGCAAAACGTGACGTGAACGCATAGCGTCCGCACTGAATCCTGACCCATTCATTTCAATGGATCTGTGTACATGAGAGGTTTTTTTCACGCATCAGTTCTGCGTTGCATGAAAAAAAACGCATGTTCTATATTCTGCATTTTTCACGCAGCCCTGGCCCAATAGAAGTGAATGGGGCTTCAGTGAAAAACGCATTGCATCCGGAAGTGCGGGTGCGATGCGTTTTTCACTGATGGTTGCTAAGAGATGTTGTTTGTAAACCTTCAGTTTTTTTATCATGCATGAAAAACGCATCAAAACGCATTGCACCCGCGCCGACAAAACTGAATGCAATTTCAGACAAAACTGAACTTGCTTGCAAAATGGTGCGAGTTTCACTGAACGCATCCGGAGCTAATCCGTCACGCTCGTGTGAAAGAGGTCTAAGGCTAGCGTTTCATTTTTGAAAAAACTGAAGAAAAATGCTTCAGTTTTGTCCCCATTCATTGTCAATGGGGACAAAACTGAAGAGAACGGAATGCTCCAAAACGCATTCCCTTCCGTTTAGTTGCGCTCCCATACTGGAGAACAAACCGCAACACGTTGTAGTTTGCTTTCCATTCTGGGATGCGAAGCAAGACAATAGGGACGGATCCGTTTTCTCTGACACAACAGAAAACGGACGTGTCCCTCATTGACTTTCAATGGAGTTCATGACGGATCCGTCCTGGCAATGTTACAGATAATACAACCGGATCCGTTCATAATGGATGCAGATGGGAGTATTATCAGTAACGGAAGCGTTTTTGCTGAGCCCTGATGGATCAGGGAAAAACGCTAGTGTAAAAGTAGCTAAAACCACACCAAAAACGTGCACAATTTCATATCCGCCTGATCATCCGTGACCCGTACGGACGACGCACTTTCAGTACATTATTAGATTACCAGATTAGGTCGGACTTCTAATAGGTAAATCTAAACACATCCCATAAATTGCACCTAATGATTTACAGGCTTTCAAGCGATTGCATCCGGACTGTACCGGCACCAGGGAGGCCAAGATTATCTCCATTAGGACTCATTAATGGATCAAGAAGTCTATTAACCCATCGTAGCCCCGCGTATGTACTGGACCATCAAAGCCCGTTCAGCCGCAATCTAGACCACAAGACCTGGGCGACCACAGTATTAACTGAAGCAATTCATTACAGCCAAAACCTGGACCCCGTGCCTCTTAGGGTGGCATCACATCACGTTTTTAACGTATACATGGCATCCGTTCACCATAGAGTAACACTGTATGAAAAAAAAAAAAAAAAAAAGTTTTTTACCGGACTGTGCAGGATACAAGAACGTGGCGTGCTGCGTTTTTGTAACCTATACGTCAATCGGAGGCACAAACCGTGATGTGAACCAGCCCTTAAGTTCGCGGTTCGTGATATCAATGTAAAGGAGATGAGATTCCACTACAGAAATCCAATAACGACCCCCTATTAAAATAACCGGATACAATGCAATAAGGGGTCGTGCAAATAGCCATAAAATCCTGGCAATAATTAGGGCAGGAAGGTTGCGTATGTTACATCGGATTGTGGAGATCTGTTACGGGGACTTATAGAGGTGATGAGGGCTGACAGGGGAGGCGATCGCAGCAATCAGAGCTGTCTATGGGTACTAGTAGTAAGTGATGAGGCGATCGCAGCGATCAGAGCTGTCTATGGGTACTAGTAGTAAGTGATGAGGCGATCAGAGCTGTCTATGGGGACTGGTAGTAAGTGATGAGGCGATCAGAGCTGTCTATGGGGACTGGTAGTAAGTGATGAGGCGATCAGAGCTGTCTATGGGGACTAGTAGTAAGTGATGAGGCGATCAGAGCTGTCTATGGGTACTAGTAGTAAGTGATGAGGCGATCAGAGCTGTCTATGGGGACTGGTAGTAAGTGATGAGGCGATCAGAGCTGTCTATGGGGACTGGTAGTAAGTGATGAGGCGACCAGAGCTGTCTATGGGTACTAGTAGTAAGTGATGAGGCGATCGCAGCGATCAGAGCTGTCTATGGGTACTAGTAGTAAGTGATGAGGCGATCAGAGCTGTCTATGGGTACTGGTAGTAAGTGATGAGGCGGCCAGAGCCGTCTATGGGTACTAGTAGTAAGTGATGGGGCGATCAGAGCCGTCTATGGGTACTAGTAGTAAGTGATGAGGCGATCAGAGCTGTCTATGGGTACTAGTAGTAAGTGATGAGGCGATCAGAGCTGTCTATGGGGACTGGTAGTAAGTGATGAGGCGATCAGAGCTGTCTATGGGTACTGGTAGTAAGTGATGAGGCGGCCAGAGCTGTCTATGGGTACTAGTAGTAAGTGATGAGGCGATCAGAGCTGTCTATGGGTACTGGTAGTAAGTGATGAGGCGGCCAGAGCCGTCTATGGGTACTAGTAGTAAGTGATGGGGCGATCAGAGCCGTCTATGGGTACTAGTAGTAAGTGATGAGGCGATCAGAGCTGTCTATGGGTACTAGTAGTAAGTGATGAGGCGACCAGAGCTGTCTATGGGTACTAGTAGTAAGTGATGGAGCGATCAGAGCTGTCTATGGGTACTGGTAGTAAGTGATGAGGCGACCAGAGCTGTCTATGGGTACTAGTAGTAAGTGATGAGGCGACCAGAGCTGTCTATGGGTACTAGTAGTAAGTGATGGGGCGATCAGAGCTGTCTATGGGTACTGGTAGTAAGTGATGAGGCGACCAGAGCTGTCTATGGGTACTGGTAGTAAGTGATGAGGCGACCAGAGCTGTCTATGGGGACTGGTAGTAAGTGATGAGGCGACCAGAGCTGTCTATGGGTACTAGTAGTAAGGGATGAGGCGATCGCAGCGATCAGAGCTGTCTATGGGTACTAGTAGTAAGTGATGAGGCGACCAGAGCTGTCTATGGGTACTAGTAGTAAGTGATGGAGCGATCAGAGCTGTCTATGGGTACTGGTAGTAAGTGATGAGGCGACCAGAGCTGTCTATGGGTACTAGTAGTAAGTGATGAGGCGACCAGAGCTGTCTATGGGTACTGGTAGTAAGTGATGAGGCGACCAGAGCTGTCTATGGGTACTAGTAGTAAGTGATGAGGCGACCAGAGCTGTCTATGGGTACTGGTAGTAAGTGATGAGGCGACCAGAGCTGTCTATGGGTACTGGTAGTAAGTGATGAGGCGACCAGAGCTGTCTATGGGGACTGGTAGTAAGTGATGAGGCGACCAGAGCTGTCTATGGGGACTGGTAGTAAGTGATGAGGCGACCAGAGCTGTCTATGGGGACTGGTAGTAAGTGATGAGGCGATCAGAGCTGTCTATGGGTACTGGTAGTAAGTGATGAGGCGATCAGAGCTGTCTATGGGTACTGGTAGTAAGTGATGAGGCGACCAGAGCTGTCTATGGGTACTGGTAGTAAGTGATGAGGCGACCAGAGCTGTCTATGGGGACTGGTAGTAAGTGATGAGGCGATCAGAGCTGTCTATGGGTACTGGTAGTAAGTGATGAGGCGGCCAGAGCTGTCTATGGGTACTAGTAGTAAGTGATGAGGCGATCAGAGCTGTCTATGGGGACTGGTAGTTAGAGAGGAGCCGTCACTGCCAGGCCTGTCATTCATTGAGAGCAGTCCCAGGACACGGAGCCCTCACAAGTGCAGCACAACTACCAGAAAGAAAGTTTCCCCTCCTGTCCGGGCGGCAGCGGGCTGGACAGGGGCTGGCAGTCCCTCCCGGAGGCTCCACAACAGGTCCCCGTCCGGATCCCGCCCCAGCCCCGGGCCCCCCTCACCTGGTAGTCGGTCAGGATGATCGCCCTGTCCGGGTTGGACGCCATTGCGGTTCCGGCTGCTCTTGTCCGAGCACCTGGGGGAATGGAGGGAGGCTCCGAGCGCAACCAGGGGGAGGGAAAGAAGTCGCCCTTATTCCCCCCCTCCTCACATGAAGAGAGCGCTGGGAAACCGAGAGGAAGCGGGGATACAGGAAACCAGCAGGGAATGGCAGCACCGCCTCCTCCGCCCTCACCCTGCCCCAGCCCGCAGCCCTCTCCGACCCCTTCTCCGACTACCGCCGCCCGTACACCGCGCCTGTCGCGCCGTTTGCGTGTCACACTGTCGCACTGGACGACGTTTTGCGACCGTCACGTGATCTCCGGACAGGGTAGTACACAACGACCCGAGGAGGGTATGCCTTGTGCCGCCTTTACCTCGGCTCCCTCTAGCGGCGGCCCCCCGGAACTGCGCCTGGTAGAAGATATTCCTGCTCTGCCCCGGTCGAAACAATTGTGCGACATTTTATTGTCGGGAGGCAATTCGGCGCACGTTTCTGTGATCTCTACTGAATGAAAGGATCGTGCACGGGGATATATCACAGTGTGTGATTATCTGAATGAATTCTGTTACTTTAAAAAAAAGTTTACACGTAAGAAGGGGTCACGATCTGAGGGTCCGGGGTGCTATTGGACACCGATGATTGATGATGATATAGACATTTTTTTTATAAGCGATCAAAAAGCAACATTTATTCGAAAATAAAAAATACAAGTCGTCCCGCAAAAATCAAGCCCTCCCACAACTCCATAGAATATTTTTTTTTAAAGTTATGGTTCTTGGGAAGCGGCAGTGCAAAAAAAAAAATTCTTAAAAAAAGTGGTTTTATTGCAAAAGTTGTAAAACGTAAAAAAAAAAAATATATGTATTTGGTATCACTGTAATCCTACTGACCCAGAGAATAAAGATATTATGTTATTTCTACCTAAAAATGAACGCAATACAATTTATAATGTAAAAACGCAGTGGCAGTATTGCTTTTTTCCCCATCTCCCTCCCAGAAAGAGTTAATAAAAGTTAATCAGAAAGTTATGTGTACCCCAAAAATGGAGCCATTAAAAACTACAACTTGTCCCACAAAAAACAAGCCCTTGTAAAGCTATATAGACGAAAAAATTAAAAAGTTTAAGCTCTTGGAAACCGACAATGAAAAAAGGAAGAAAAAAACGCTTGGTCACTAAGGGGTTAAATAGTAGCTAGATAGATTTAGGGATAGAGAAAATATAATGTGTTAGGGAGGCAGTGACTGTATACTCACTACTGTAGATTCTGCACAGTGTGCCAGACAGGTTCATAGCAGCCATCACACGACCAGACGTTTCCGCGGAGCGGTTTACCATGAACGTCACACGACCAGACGTTTCCGCGGAGCGGTTTACCATGAACGTCGCACGACCAGACGTTTCCGCGGAGCGGTTTACCATGAACGTCGCACGACCAGACGTTTCCGCGGAGCGGTTTACCATGAACGTCGCACGACCAGACGTTTCCGCGGAGCGGTTTACCATGAACGTCGCACGACCAGACGTTTCCGCGGAGCGGTTTACCACGAACGTCACACGACCAGACGTTTCCGCGGAGCGGTTTACCACGAACGTTACACGACCAGACGTTTCCGCGGAGCGGTTTACCACGAACGTCACACGACCAGACGTTTCCGCGGAGCGGTTTACCATGAACATCACATGAGCAGACGTTTCCGCGGAGCGGTTTACCACGAACGTCACACGACCAGACGTTTCCGCGGAGCGGTTTACCATGAACATCACATGAGCAGACATTTCCGCGGAGCGGTTTACCATGAACATCACACGACCAGACGTTTCCGCGGAGCGGTTTACCATGAACATCACATGACCAGACGTTTCCGCGGAGCGGTTTACCACGAACATCACATGACCAGACGTTTCCGCGGAGCGGTTTACCACGAACATCACACGACCAGACGTTTCCGCGGAGCGGTTTACCACGACCGTCACACGACCAGACGTTTCCGCGGAGCGGTTTACCATGAACATCACATGAGCAGACGTTTCCGCGGAGCGGTTTACCATGAACATCACACGACCAGACGTTTCCGCGGAGCGGTTTACCACGAACGTCACACGACCAGATGTTTCCGCGGAGCGGTTTACCACGAACGTCACACGACCAGACGTTTCCGCGGAGCGGTTTACCACGAACGTCACACGACCAGACGTTTCCGCGGAGCGGTTTACCACGAACGTCACACGACCAGACGTTTCCGCGGAGCGGTTTACCACGAACGTCACACGACCAGACGTTTCCGCGGAGCGGTTTACCACGAACGTCACACGACCAGACGTTTCCACGGAGCGGTTTACCATGAACATCACATGAGCAGACGTTTCCGCGGAGCGGTTTACCACGAACGTCACACGACCAGACGTTTCCGCGGAGCGGTTTACCATGAACATCACATGAGCAGACATTTCTGCGGAGCGGTTTACCATGAACATCACACGACCAGACGTTTCGGCGGAGCGGTTTACCATGAACATCACATGAGCAGACGTTTCCGCGGAGCGGTTTACCATGAACATCACACGACCAGACGTTTCCGCGGAGCGGTTTACCACGAACATCACACGACCAGACGTTTCCGCGGAGCGGTTTACCACGAACATCACACGACCAGACGTTTCCGCGGAGCGGTTTACCATGAACATCACACGACCAGACGTTTCCGCGGAGCGGTTTACCATGAACATCACACGACCAGACGTTTCCGCGGAGCGGTTTACCATGAACATCACACGACCAGACGTTTCCGCGGAGCGGTTTACCACGAACATCACACGACCAGACGTTTCCGCGGAGCGGTTTACCACGAACATCACACGACCAGACGTTTCCGCGGAGCGGTTTACCACGAACATCACACGACCAGACGTTTCCGCGGAGCGGTTTACCATGAACATCACATGACCAGACGTTTCCGCGGAGCGGTTTACCATGAACATCACACGACCAGACGTTTCCGCGGAGCGGTTTACCATGAACATCACACGACCAGACGTTTCCGCGGAGCGGTTTACCACGAACATCACACGACCAGACGTTTCCGCGGAGCGGTTTACCACGAACATCACATGACCAGACGTTTCCGCGGAGCGGTTTACCACGAACATCACGTTCCGGTACCAGACGTTTCCGCAGAGCGGTTTACCATGAACATCACATGACCAGACGTTTCCGCGGAGCGGTTTACCATGAACATCACATGACCAGACGTTTCCGCGGAGCGGTTTACCATGAACATCACATGACCAGACGTTTCCGCGGAGCGCTCAGAAGTCATATGATATGTTTTATTGTTTGAATTTCTAGAAATAAAACTAAACATGGCAGAGGTTTCTTCTCCCCCAGTCTCTTCTATGACCAGCACCGCCTGCGTCCTCCAAATCGCTTCCTTTCTTCACAGTCAGATTGCCGTAATCTTGCGATGTGGGAACTCACGATGCGCAGTGCCGGTATAGTGTTCCTTCCCTGTGCTGGCATCAGCCTCAGGGAAGGAACTGCGCATGCGCGAGATTACGGCGATCTAACTGTGAAGAAAGGAGGAGATTCGGAGGACGCAGGCGGTGCTGGGCTCCTTCCTTAATTTGTTTAACACAATAAAAGGACACAGCGCTACAGGACCGGTATATTTTTGTTGCAGAATTTTCTTCGACCAAAAATCTGTTCCATTCATCTGAATGGGGGCGAACACGTGGATTTCTGCAAGCCCCGTTCAGGTGAATGGAAGTGATTTTCAGTCGTAGAAAATTCTGCAATAACATCCGCAGCGCGTGAAGGAAGCCTTACTGAACGAGTTCTTAGGCCTTATTTACATTTCCGTGAAATAAAGCGTATGTTTTTCATCTGTGAAGATGTCCGCAAAGGATCCGTGTTTGGTCTGTGTGTCCGTTTTTACCGTCCATGTGACATCCGTAATTCATGGACATTGCTCAGCTGAAAATCAATTTCAAGAGCATTTCCTATCTGTCTTCCATGAGAAATGGACGCACCATGGATGACATCCCCGACCCGTAGACTTAAATGGGCGCGTTTGGTCCGGGACATGCTTCTGCTGTTTTTCTGCGAATTCACGGAACGTAAAATGTCACATAAATGTAAACAGATCATAGATTTCTTATGGGTCAGTATGCTGTCCGCTAAAAATTGCATCCGTTTTTTTTTTTTTTGGAGGCGGATTGATCGTAACAATGCCTATCCTTGTCCGCAAAACAGACAATAATAGGATATGTTCTATCTTTTTTGCAGAACGGACATGCGGAAACGTAATGCACACAGAGTCATTTCCGTTTTTTTGCGGACCGATTGAAGTGAATGGTTCTGCATACGTAACGGACTAAAATAGTTGCGTATCTGTTAGTAAATAAGCCCCAGAGACTGTGTGAATAAGGGCTTATATTTCGATCCACATCTGATACAAGTTTTGTGCGGATCATATGTGGACCCATTGATCTCAAGGGGGCCGCAAAAGATCCGGACAGCCCACCCATCTGCACATCAATTCCTCGGCCCCCATTATGCGGACAAGGGTAGGACATTTTTACAGAAGTACAAAAAAAACATGGTGCCTTGCAATCAGCCAGGATATATGTTTTGCGGATCTGTGGTTTGCGGACCGCAAAACACTTACAGCCATGACATGACCGTCATTTTTCCATTCTTCTGATCCATCAGAACAGAAAATAAAAAGGATCCTGTGCATCAGTTATGCACATTTACCATCCATTTGAGCCATTTCCATAAAAAAATTAAAAAAAGCTGGAAATAACAAAAATGGGAATAACTGATGCACAGGATTTTTTTTTTTACAGGATCCAATTTTTTGCTTTATTAGGCTACTTTCACACTTGCGTTCGGGGCTCCGCTTGTGAGTTCCGTTTGAAGGCTCTCACAAAAAAAAAACGGATCCGTACTGCCCCAATGCATTCTGAGTGGATGAAATATAATGCAAACGGATCCGTTCTGAACGCAAGTGTGAAAGTAGCCTTATTCTGTTTTTCTGACGGATCAGGAGAACGGAAAAATAACAGTGATGTAAACTCTCCAGTATCAATGAACTCGCCTTGAAACACATTTAACCCCTTCGGTAATCGCTCTACTCAAAGCTTTATCATAATTTAAGTCATTATAAGTATGGTTCCTGCTCGTGGGCACCATAGCCGCCTGGTCTCTGGTGTTTGAAACAGCAGAGGCCCAGGGCGAATGCCGATCGCAGACATTTAACCCTTTAAATGCCATGGTCATATGTGGCCACAGCATCTAAATGATAAAAACTCGGCAGCACGTGTTTCCAAGCCAGGAACGGCTCTCCCATGTGCCGGGGCCAGGGCCGTCTTTAATATTGATTGGACCCTGGGCAAGAATTTACTTGGGCCCCCTGGAACCCGCCTTGCCACACCCAGGGCCGGCTCTATCATAAGGCAGCCCAAGCGGCTGCTTGAGGGCGCAGAGAAGGGGGGCGGCAAAAAATTAACTTACATTTACCTCGCTAAGCAGCCCAGCCGAACACCGCCCTCACACTCACTCTCTCTGTCACAGAGCGGCACGCACACACTCTGAGCTACGAGACCTTGGTGTATTTAAATCTCATTTAGCATGTCTTTTAGAAAAGTTTCTCTTGGGATTTGAATTCACAACTTTGCACATCAGAGGCAAGGCATTTACCCACACAGCTATGACAGCTGTATAGCCTATTACTTAAAAAAAAAATATAAGACTTCTACTGTAGATAACTTTGATACCTAGTGTACATACACATGACAGCTGCCCCAGCACACTGTGTATGGATGTAGCATAGCTGGGTGTGTTGGGGCAACTGTCATGTGTATGGTTGTACCCTAGGTATCAAAGTTCTCTACTGTAGAAGTCTTATATATTTTTTTTTAAGTAACTGTTTGTACAGCTGGCATTGCTGTGTGGGTAAATTCCTTGCCTCTGATCCAGAAGGTCATGGGTTTGAATCCCATGGCAAACTTTTCTGAAAGACAGGCTAAATAGGAACACGAGCACCAAATCTTCAACACTAGAGGCTGCTGGGAACACAGGAAGAGGAAGAGGCTGACATGGAGGTAGGTATAATTTTTTTTTTCAAATATCGGACTGTTACTTTACTGCCATGGGGTGGGGGGGGGGGGGGCTATTGGCGCCATGATACTGGCACATGGAGGGGGGAGGAGAGAGGCACTTGATACTGTCACATTAGGGGGCAGGGGGAGAGGATGGCACTATGATATTGGCACATGGGGGGGATATGAATCATAAGGGGCAGAAATGTGAAATGATGGGGGGGGGGCAAGAAATGAATATGAATCATGAGGGACAGAAATGTGAAATGATGGGGGGCAAAAAATGGACATGAATCATGAGGGGCAGAAATGTGAAATGATGGAGGGGGGCAAGAAATGGATATGAATCATCAGGGGCAGAAATGTGAAATGATGGAGGGGGGCAAAAAATGGACATGAATCATGAGGGGCAGAAATGTGCCTGCAGCCTATCAGAGGAACGGGGAAGTGAGACGCCTCTCCCTCCCCTGCCCCGCCGCAGCACTTCCATTTGTATAACTGTACTGAGAACGGCGATACAGATGACTATGGAGATGAGCGCTTCCACAGTGGACCATAACGCAATTCCATGACGGAATGCATAACGGAATTCTGTCATAAAATAAGTCTATGGCCTGCATAACGGATCTGTCCGGTTTATGTTATGCTGGAGTCCATCACACGAACCCGCACGCGAACTTCAAAATATGAAATTCGCTCATCCCTACTTGCATTGCTTGCACTGCACACTACAGTGTAAGCCAAAAACAGTCTGAAGATTGCACATTTTAGCCTCCTAGGGGGCTAAAAAGATTGACTTTTTTAATGTAAATAAATAAAAAAAACTATCTGATTAAAATAAAATATATTAATAATAATAAATATTAAAAATAACAATAAATTAGATCACCCCCTTTCCTTTGAATTAAAATAGAAAAAAAAAACAAAAAAACAAAGATCATAGGCATTGCCGCATCCCAAAATGCCTGAACTACTGAAATTTTAAAATATTTATCCCATACGGTGAAAGGTGTAGCGAAAAAAATAATCAAAATGACTGGTTTGTCATATTTTCATCACTTCACTTACAATTTTTTCTTAATTATAATATGATTAAAAAGTTGAATACACTCTAATGGTATCGATAAAAATTATCCCCCATAAAGCTCAATAGACATAATTATAAAAAAGTTATGTTGGTCAGAAAATGGCGATAAAAAGAAGAAATAATTTAATTTCAAAGTTTTTATTTATTCTTTTTTTTTTTCAGTATTAAAACACAAGAAAACAATATAAATGTGGTGTTGCTGTTATCATTGACCCAGAGAATGAAGGCAATGGTGAGCTTCACTGCATAGGTAATGCCATAGAAATAAAATCTCTACCATCGTATGCCATATTAAGTGATGCCATTAGAAAGTACAACTTTTCCCACAAAATGTGCTAATATGGCTATGTTAAAAAAAAAACTAAAAAAATGTATGGCTCCAGGAAAGCAGGGAGGAAAAATGAAAACGCAAAAACAAAAAATTCTCTGAGACTTAAGACGTTAAAACTGAAAATAAGAGGTTGTCTCATCACAGACAATGGGGGTATATCGCTAGGTGCGGCTTCCACCGTTGGCACCTATATCGAAAACGGAGGCCCAAAAGTGGTGGAGGGCGCAGCCACCCTCCATTCATGATCTACGGGGCCGCCAAAAATAGCTCAATGTCGGCTCTCTGCTATTTCCGACGGGTCCACAGAAGCGAATGGGAGCAGTGGCCGGTCATGCGCAGTGTGCTCCCATTCACTTCTATGCGGAGCGCGCTTGGTGGTGTCCGTACCTGAGTCCTCCAGCCACCACTTTGCGGGGCTCCATTCCTGATAACGGTGCAGTTCCCAGTGGCGCGCCACAACATGCGACTTCTCCCCGCTCAAGCCAGGTCTAAAATTAACTAACATTAAATATTGAGAACCTACGTATATTGGATCTTTTGGTTGGTGTTTTGCACTGAGGGATGTTCCTTTGTCTTGGCAATTTCCAAATCTTCTTGGGGAATCAGGGAATCCAATAAGAAGACCAACTGATCCTGGGATCTATATTAGATCGATAAGCTTTTTCGAGAGTTGTGCCTAGGGTTAGCACAACTCCTAAAGGTGAGCCTTCCATCTATACGATACCACCCTATGGTGCGCTTTTCTTCTACCAGCAGACATTGCCTGTCTTACTGACAGTACGTCTAAAATTTTAGGGGAGGAAGGGGACTGGCCGGTGGACCCGTCTCCTTCACCATTTTCTACGCCTGTTTTAGGTATAGAAAAAAGGTCTAAATGTAAGATAGCTCAGAAGCTGTCTACATTTAGAACTGGTGGGGGATCCGCCGAAGTTATGAAGAGGGCTTTATTAAAACACCAGTCTTAATAAATGTGCTCCATAAGATCATGAAAATTATCTAAAACTGGGAAAGGAGGATCTCTGCTTCTTCCCCCTGTATACCAGGCTGGCTGAAATGATAGCCGACTGAAGGGGGGCTTACTTCATCTTGCTCTGTCCCTGTATAGCAAGCTAAGCTTTAAAATATAACCTGCATCTAGCTGCGATACAGCCAGAGATAGAGCCTTTAGAAGCCAAGGTTGGGAATCGCAATCTGGTTTCTAAAGGCTCTATATCTAGATTGTTTTATCCTCCCCACCTTCCAAGATCTGTAAATTTTTTTCTTTAATTCACTTAGTCATATGAGTTGTTTATTTTATTTTTTTGCAGGACAAGCTGTATTTTTATTGGCACCAATTAATAACTTTTATTGAAAAACAGGAAAAAAAAATATTTGTGTAGTAAAATTGGGAAATGTAATTCCACCATGGTTTATTACAGCCTTATTCTGCAGATCAGTATAGTTATGGTGATACCAAAGTAGACCGAGGTATGAGAAGTTAAATGGTCGGGATCGGATTCATTTCTGAACCCAGTCATTGTCAGTGTGTGTCTGTTTGATACAGCCGCTTAACCGTCATGGAGTATAAAGTTTTTTCCAAGATTTTATAACTGATGACCTATCTCTTGGATAGGTCATCAGTACCTGATCGGTGGGGTCCCACATACGGGACCCCCGTTGATCAGTTGTTTGAGAAGGCAGCAGGGCTCCTGTGACCGCTGATGCCTTCTCTCAGCTCACCATGCACAGCGCCGTACATTGTATACCGACTGTGCTTGGCATCATGCTTGGCCCCATTGACTTGAATGGGGTTGAGCTGCTCCTAAGCCACGTGACAGATAAACGTGTCGATCTTGGCCTAGGAGCAGTGATGGCTAACCTCCGGCACTCCAGCTGTGGTGAAACTATGACTCCCAGCATGCTCCATTAATTCCTATGGAAGCCAAGCAAGTGTGCATCTTGGGAGTTGTAGTTTTATCACAGCTGGAGTGCCGGAGGTTAGCCATCACAGGCCTAGAGAAAGCTGTGAGAAGGCTGCGGCGCTCATAGGAGAGCCAGTGACTTCTCAAACAGCTGATCGGCGGGGGTCCCCAGGTGTCAGACCCCCACCAATCAGGTACTGATAAAGTTATAAACTCTCAGAAAACACCTTCAATGCTTGTATTGTTAGCTTTAATACAAGAGGTGACTTAGAGCTCAACCTGCTAGATGTAGCAGAGCTGAAGTTATCATTTAAAAGGGAATCTCTGCTTTGGACAACCTCTAGTTGTCAGGAAGTTCCCTTCAGTGTTACATTTCTCTGCAGATACACCACAGGGGGGATGAAGCGTTGCACTATACCACCTATTCAAATCTGGCAGGCTGTTACAGCAGCTGTAGAGAGAAATATAAAAATGTTATTGGCATCAGAATATGGCAATACAAAGAAAAAAATGTTTTTTCAAAGGTTTTAAATTTTTTTAAAGTAGTAAAAATGATTTTAAAAAACTATATCAATTTGGTATTACCGTAATCATACTAACCCTAAATATAGATTTGTCACTTCTACTGCACAATTAATTGTCATTTTTTCCCCAATTTCATCACACAAAGAATTTCCCCCTATGTAAGCTATGTTAAGATAAAAAGTGCCATTAAAAAATACAACTTGTCCTACAAAATACAAGCCACGTACGGCTGTAAACGGAAAGTAAAAAAAATTTGTGTCTCTAGGGCCTTCCTTGGGCAAGGGGAAACGAAAATGAAAAATTACAAATAGGCCCTGTCCTGAACAGATTAAAGGGGTTGTGTCATCTCAGACAATGGGGACATATCTATGGCTCAGCTATTTTTGGTGGGCCACTAGGAAGGCCCCTCCAGCCACCACTTTGTCAGCCTCATGTTAGGCTTTGTTTTAGAGACAGGTGCAGGTCCCAGAGGTGGGCAATGGCGGCATATCCTAGAGATGGGAATATCCCTTTAAGTAACAGGTAAATATTACACTGCAGCATGTAGTTGTTTACATGAAGACCTCCCAACTGTCAGACATTCTATCTCTATGGTAACGGACTCGTCCACCAGTAACCGATATATGACATAGTAACAGCAAAACTGCGTCAGTTTATATTCACAAATCTGTGAAGTGAGGAGGACCTAAGAGCCGCCAGTATGACCGAAAGAAGATCATCCCGAACAAATAAAGGGAACCGATACCAGGAATTAGTTTCCAACGGATTATTAAACTTTCTATGGGAAAAAGAGAAAACACGTAAGTATAAAACAAAGATATGGAACAAACATACAGAAAACTTCCTTTAGGGCCCGGCCACACGGTCAGGTTTCCTGATGCAGTTTTGGAAGCCAAAATCAGGAGGGGTCATAAAAGGAGACAAAGACAGATACAACTTCAATGGGTCGGGGTATTTTTGCGGCCCCATTGAAGTGAATGGTTCTGCACACGGTCTGCAAAAAATAAACTGACACAGAAAGAAAATACGTTCATGTGCATGAGCCCTTAGTAGATATTCTGTATAACCAGTAAGATAGAGCTTCTTTATAAGAGTAGAGGACCAAGTGGAAGAAGGTCCAAGGCAAATGTTAATCCAAAATTCTGCTCCTATCACTTTCTAAACAGATGAATCTCTTAATATTGTACATTTTCTCCACTTTTAGCTGTCCGTCCAGTTGCAAGAACACCTAAAAGAAGAAGAAGAACCCTAAAATATTATCTTGAAAGGGCAGCAAAAATACCTGAGCTTGGAGAACCTGGACTGGAACTAGAGATGGCAGTTTACACTAAGTAAGTGACTATAAAATCCCTGCCGCTTCATGTGCAAATTCTCATATCTCTCATCTTAATGCTCCTCACCATTCATTGTGTCATCTGAACAGGTTGGAATTTGCCGCCATTCTCGGCCTGGTACCTACCAAAAAGATTGTAGAGGAGAAGCCAGGAACATCCGACCGGTGAGTTTCCCTCAGTGATGGCACCAACATCATTCTATTAGACTTGTTCAGCCGGGAACAGCCTGCCGAATCCGTCACTGCCGGGGGCAACTGTGCGCTGCACTATTGACTGTAATGGTCACTGGCGGAGATCCGGCCGGGAAAATGTGCAGATTAGCGACTGGACAAAGATCGCTGCATATTTGCCAGGTTGAGGCTTAATCCCCACCAGTCTCCATTACAGTGGATGGGGCCGGACAGAATTCTGGCAGCGCACGGTTGCGCCCGGCAGTGACGGATCCGTCAGGCTGTTCCCGGCCGGAACAGACTGTGAGATCTGCTTAAAGACAGATGTGAAACAGGCCTTACAGAGCATAATCCTGAAATCCTAGCTCTTGTCCCTTATTCCTATAGAACTATATAATTCCTATATTCTTTTTCAGTCTGGAAGATCAAAAAGTGGAGGAAAGTGACACAGAGGGAGCCGCATGTATCATCTGTGAGCCTCCCCCTGTGAAAAGACCCAGACTGGACTAATAGGGATGAGGTGAGACAGAGCACCAGTCATGTCTTCAGTTCTGTGTGGGGGATGGGAGATGAAGACCCCCCTGTACTAGTCCTCTTGGACTGTTACTTGGGGGGATATAGTCCATATTACAACACAGAACACAATCACAAACTCCTCATGTGAACATTAATATGAGGGGATGGCTCCTCTTTAATCACAAGTCACGTCTGATTGGAAACATATAAGACCATGACATGTAATGTTACAGAGAGTGACAATGACTGACACGTCAGAGGGGTCGGGAATGTTATAAAGAATTATAAATATATGTATATAAATATATATATCTGCTGTGAATCAAAGGGGTTGTCTGACCTCAGCAAATGGCATTTATCATGAAGAGAAAGTTACTACAAGACACTTACTAATGTATTGTGATTGTCCATATTGCCTCCTTTGCTGGCTTGATTCATTTTTCCATCATATTATACACCGCTTGTTTCCATAGTGACGACCACCCTGCAATCCATGAGCTGTGGCCGTGCTTGCAAACTATAGCACAAGACGCCGGCGTCTCTGGTTGCTGGGACCATAGGCAATGTGCATTGGCCGGAGCTGTTTCCTATAGTGTGCAAGCACGACCACCGCTGCTGTATTGCAGGGTGGTCATAACCCCTGGATACGGGCAGTGTATAATGTGATGGAAAAATGAATCAAGCCAGCAAATGAGGCAATATGGACAATCACAATACATTAATATGTGGCATGTATTAACTTTGCATAATACATTTGCTAAAGTGAGACAACCACTAAGTTTTTGCTAAGTTGTCTTTAAAATGTTTTCTTGTTCCAGGTGGTGACATCCCCAAAACACCAGGGGAAAGATCACTAGTCACTACCAGTACATCCACAACCACCTACACCTGACCAGTCTTTACCTGACCTGTCACCAGAACTGCCATTATTTTACAACATCTTCCACCAGTTTCAACCATCAGTTTGCTTCAGTCACTGCCAAGTACCACCTGTCATGAGAAGCTACCACCAAATAAGCCCAGCTGCCACTACTACCATCTCCCACCATTGACTATAAGAAACCACCAGATTCTGCAAGCCACCACCAGCCACCCCTGAATACCACAGCCACCATCAGTTTCCTTCAGTCACTGCCAAGTACCACCTGCCATGAGAAGCTACCAACAAGTATGACCACCTACCACTACCACCGTCTCCAACCATCAACTTTAAGAAGCCGCCACGACCTGTCATCACATTCTGCCAGCCGCCACCAGCCACCCAAAATACCAGAGCCACCATCAGTTTCCTTCAGTCACTGCCAAGTACAACCTGCCATGAGAAGCTACCAGCAAGTATGACCACCTACCACTACCACCGTCTCCAACCATCAACTATAAGAAGCCATCAAACCAAAAGAAAGCATTAGAACTGGAGGTCTCAATTAAGGAACTTGAGGGAGCTATTAAATTATGTTCACCCAATTCTACTCCTGGTTCAGACGGGCTTCCATATGAATTTTATAGCAAATATGGGGACTGTATTTTTCCTAGATTACTGGAGGTCTTTGCTGAATCAGTGGAGGATGGGAGGTTGCCGGATTCAATGATGGAGGCTACAGTGATATTAATTCCAAAAAAAGGCAAGGACCCTCTAGATTTAGAATCTTACAGACCAATTTCACTGCTTAATGCAGATGTAAAACTTTTGGCGAGGGTCCTCGCTACAAGGCTCTCTGGGGTCATCTCCTCCATAGTCCATCCGGATCAGAGCGGTTTTATGAAAAATAAGGGTACACATTATAATCTACACCGGCTCTTTTCTAATATCCAGGCCCCTGGGGGGACCGCCCGCTCCATCCTGTCATTAGATGCCTCTAAGGCCTTTGACAGGGTGGAGTGGCGCTTCCTCTGGAAGGTTCTTGCTAGGATGGGCTTTGGAGAGAGGTTTATACGCACTCTTAGGTTGTTGTATGGATCTCCAAGGGCTAAATTGAGTCTTAATGGAATTTTGAGTAGCAGTATCGAGTTAAATAGAGGCACCCGTCAGGGTTGCCCACTATCTCCCCTACTATTTGATATATATATCGAACCCCTTGCGATGGCCATTAGGCAGGACGATCAGATCAAAGGATTTGGTACGCTGGGAACACAAGATCGTATCTCACTATATGCAGACGATGTTCTGTTTTTTATAGACCATACGGAAACCACTCTCCCTAGGATTATTCAAATGGTTAAATTATTTGGTGAGGTGTCTGGTCTTCTTATAAACTGGACCAAGACTAGTCTGCTTCCAATAGACCCCCTACCACAGAAAGAGATTCCTGTTACACAGTTGGATATTGTTGATACCTTCCAATATTTGGGTTTGACGATATCGCCTCGGGTCGAAAATTTTGTAGAACTTAATTTGATTCCCATCATGGTAAAGATTAGAGCTAAAATAGGAATTTGGCTGAAACTTCCCCTATCTAGAGCTGATCGAGTTTCACTAGTTAAAATGGTGATATTACCACAATTGCTCTATGTGCTCAGGAATACACCTATTTGGATACAAGACAAACATTTTAAACTTATAGAGAGTCTAATTAATGATTTAATATGGGGAAGAAAGCGAGTTCGACTTAAGTTGGAGTATTTGTATAGATCAGTGGAGTGTGGGGGTTTAAATCTCCCCTACTTTAAGGGATACTTTATTGCAGCCCAGCTCTTGAGGTGCTATGAATCAGAGCATAGCGCACTTCTGGGGAAGTTGGTAACTAGTCATGCCCACAATAATATTTTTTCCTTGTTGGAATCTGGCCTATTGAAGAGTTATGAGCAAGGCTATAGAGAGACTATAAAACTACTCCTTAAGGTGTGGGCTACAACTAGGACATGGTTGAAAGTTAAGGGTTCACTTACATTTACGCCTCTTTGGCACAATTTGTATTTAAAAAGGCTGGATGAAATTGCAGCTGACACATTTTGGCAGAAGAATAAAATTTTATATATTTCACAGGTAGCTAAAGATAGAGAAATTAAATCCTATATGGAAATGACACAAAATTTAAAAAATCTTTCATGGTTTAGGTATTTCCAATTGCGTTCTGTGTTATCCAGCTTGGATGATAAGCGGCTGTTGGATATAGATAATGTTTCCTTTCTGAATGATTGGGTAGGAGGTACACATTCTAGAATAAAAATCTCAAATATATATAAGTTATTAATTAAAGCACGGTTTAGTGATATACACTCTCCAGGACAAAAAGCGTGGGAGGCGGACTGTCCGAATGTACAAATAGAAGGGTGGGATAATATTTTTGGGAATCTATCTTCACTATCCCAGAACTTTAACCATGTCCTGATACAATTTTATATCTGCCACAGATTATATATTACTCCACTGTGGATGAACAAATGTGGGTTAAGAGACACGTCCAATTGTCCCAAATGTGACACTGTAGGAGCAGACTTTCTCCATATGATATGGACCTGTCCAGAACTTATAAACTACTGGAACGGTATCAATAACTATATTATGTGTAAATTAAAAATTCTAATCCCTTTTGAACCACAAGTATTTATTCTCAATGATCTCTCCAAATTAAAAATTCATAGTTATCAAAAGATTTTCTTGAGTAGAGTATTCATGTTGGCTAGAGTTTTGATCAGCCGCACCTGGTTTGCCCGATCCACTCCAAATAAAAACACATGGATAAATTTAATCGATAAGGTAAAGAACTACGAAAATTTTTTATATAGACGGAGGGAAAATGAATACCAATGGACCAGGATATGGGGTGGATGGAGGTCTGGTTAGCTGAGATCAAGTTGTTTTATTTATAAGGGGTCCTACTTTGACGCACCACAAACTGGGAGGGAGGGAGGGGAGGGTTTTTCTAAATATTTTGAAAAGATGAGTGGAATATACGCACATATAATTACTTGGGTTACTAAGAATTGAGAGATTGTAATAAATTTTTTATTGTAAACGTTATGTAGTTTTCCCAATAAAAAATTTAAAAAAAAAAAAAAAAAAAAAAACTATAAGAAGCCACCACAACCTGTCAACACATTCTGCCAGCCGCCACCAGCCAACCATGAATGCCACAGCCACATCAGTTGATATTACCACTATGCTAAACCTCTCGTCTGCCACCTTTTATTTTATTTGTTTGTATGTAGTTAGTATTTGTTTTATAGTGTCTTATATATATTTTTTGTATATTTGTATTAATATTTTTAATATAGAGTAAATAAGATATCTATTTATATCTATTTATTTTTTATATTTTTATTTATTTGTATATAATGTAAATATTGTAAATAACATATCTATTTTCATATATTTATTTTTTATATATTTATATATTTTTATTTATATTTTGTATATACTGTAAATATTGTAAATAAGATAAATCTATTTTTATACCAAAGAAAAGGAGTGAGTTGTATTCTTATTACTTTGTAGATTTTGTACAGATAACGATCGAATAGTTAGCGACTCATTAGCGTTCAAAAAATCCCATTACACAGAGCAATGGTCGTTAAGTCCACCATACACTTATATAACTACAGTCTGATCCTGTGACGAGCGGGTGACGACTTATTACACACTCAGGTCTGCGCTTGATGAAGGAGAATTTTTAACTATGCTGAAAGGTCACGATCAGCGAGAGTCATACGATTTTGCAAAGATTGCGCTTTTGTGAATGATATGATTTTTCGTTTGATTCTTGCAATGTCTAATACAGGCCTAAGTCGAATCAAGATTTCCCTAGTGTAGTAAAGTAGGGAAGGGGTTAATCTCACTAATCCCAATGGTTGTGACTCTTTCCCTTGTGGTCTATGGTAGAAGAATAAGCTAAGGTTTCATTAGGGGTGATTAGAGATGAGCGAATCGATTGTAAATGATCCAAATTCATCTCAAATCTTGAAAAAAATCGGATTCCAGACTAATGCAATTTGTTAGATTATATTGTAATAAATCAAGTCAGAGAAGACGGGAACTGCCCTTCAAATAGGGCCGACCCAGCGATTAGCTGTTTTTGGAACTCCCATAGCGGTGAATGGAGGGTCGCCACGCTTCACTTTGAAGATAGGAGTGGACACTACATAATCTTCACACAGGATAGACAACATAGGGTCCATTATTATCGATTGAAGGGAATGGTTCTGTATACGGAACGGACTAAAATAGTTGCGTATCTGTTAGTAAATAGGCCCCACAGACTGTGTGAATAAGGGCTCATGTTTCGATCCACATCTGATCCAAGTTTTTTGCGGATCATTTGTGGACCCATTGATCTCAAGGTGGCCGCAAAAGATGCGGACAACACACCCATGTGCACATCAATTCCTCGGCCCCCATTTTGCGGACAAGGGTAGGACATTTTTACAGAAGTACAAAAAAAACATGGTGCCTTGCAATCAGCCAGGATATATGTTTTGCGGATCTGTGGTTTGCGGACCGCAAAACACCTACAGCCATGACATGACCGTCATTTTTCCGTTCTTCTGATCCATCAGAACAGAAAAAAAAAAAGATCCTGTAAAATAAAAAGGATTCTGTGCATCAGTTATGCACATTTAGCATCCATTTCAGCCATTTCCGTCAAAATTAAAAGAAAGGATGGAAATGGCGAAAATGGGAATAACTGATGCACAGGATCTTTTTTTTTTTTTTTACATGATCCAATTTTTTGCTTTATTTTTCCGTTTTTCTGACGGATCAGGAGAACGGAAAAATAACAGTGATGTAAATTCTCCCGTATCAATGAATTTGCCTTGAAACACATTTAACCCCTTCGGTCAGTGTCGGACTGGGGTGCCCAGGGCCCACCAGTGGAATTGATTTTGGGGACCCACCCTCATTTTTCAGTCTCTCACACATGACACTGCGCTATATCAAATAGTTTTTCTTTAAAGGGAGTCTGTCATCACAGTTTCACCTTTTTAACCCTTCCCGTTAGCCGGCGCATGCGCATTGATTACTGTGATGCCGTACCAGGAATGGACATCGCAGTGCGCATCCGCCGACCGACAGACTCAGCGCTTAGGCGCGGGATCTCGGCGAAAGAAGTAAGAAGATGGGCGGGCAGAGGGAAAGGATGGGCGGGCAGAGGGAAAGACTGGGCGGGTTGAAGCGACGATCAGGCAGAGCTGCCTGGGCACCTACAAGGTCGACGCCGCCCCTGGGCACTTGCGAGCCCTCATTTGTATATCCTACTAAGATGATTTTTGCCAGTTTTATAAATACATGATTGCTTATAAGGCCTCATGCACATGACAGTATTTTTTAGCGGTCCGCAAAAAGGGGTTCCATTGTTCCGTGATCCGTGTCCGTTTTTGTTTCCGTGTGTCTTCCTTAATTTTTGGAGGATCCCCAGACATGAAGGAAAGTAAAAAAAAGTCTAAGTCAAGTTTGCCATGCAAATTATAGGAAAAAAACGGACGCGGATGACAATCTTGTGTGCCTCCGCGTTTTTTCACGGTCCCATTGACTTGAATGGGTCCGCAAACTGTTTTCCGTGAAGAAAAAAGGACAGGTTATATTTTTTTGACGGACTGGAATCACGGACGCGGATGACAAACGGTGCATTAGCCGAGTTTTCAATGGACCCATTGAAAGTCAATGGGTCCGCAGAAAATCATGAAAAACGGAACAACGGACACGGGACACAACAACGGTCGTGTGCATGAGGCCTTAAGGTAACGTTTATATCAACCGTAATGCTGCTAGAAAGCTATGGGAAGGGTTAAAAAGGTGAAACTGTGATGACGGACTCCCTTTAAGCAACTCATTTAGTTGATAACTGTATCTGTTATTTACAGTCAGTAGTTTGGACAGCAGTCACACGTGGACTCTCCATGTCCTAGATAAACCACCCAGTCCCCCAGCCTAAACAATATCCAAAGTGAAGGAAATGTTTCCTGCATATTCAAAAGGATACGTTTATTGAAGTGCTGGCAGTAGTGCCCCGGCCTCCGCCCAGCTCATCAAGCTCAGCGCCGTACATTGTATAGCGGCTGTGCTTGGTATCATGCTTAACCCCTTTCACTTCTATGGGGCTGAGCTGCTCCTAGGCCACTTGATCAATGAACGTGACATCACATGGCCCAGAAAAATCACAGAGAAGGGCACAGGGCTCACAGGAGCCCCAGTGCCTTCTCAAACAGCTGATCGGCAGTGGTCCCAGGTAGGGATCGACTGAGAATCGGATTTACCGATATTATCGGCCGATATTCAGGATTTTCAAAGTTATCGGTATCAGCCATAACCTTGCCGATGGATTGCGCTGCTATCAACGCGATCAATGTTCCCTCAGCTGCACAGGGGAGAAGGAAGCAGTCCCTCCCCCCTGTGCTCCTGCTGCCGCTCCCACCAGTGAGAGGCAAGAGGGGAAGAGGAGGGGAGGGGCTGTGGCCATTGCGCCACTACTCAGTTATTAATTCAAATATAGGAGGCGGGTGAATCATATAGCTGCACCTGAGGGGTTAACTGCCGCGGATTGCAGCTACCTCTCATAGAGGTCAGGTGTCGCTATATTTGAATTAATGGGCAAGTTATCTTTATTGGTGGCAGTGGCAGCTTCTGATCGGAGCCCCAGCAGTGTAATCCTGGGGCTCCGATCTGTTACCATGGCAGCCAGGACACTACTGAAGCCCTGGCTGCCATAGTGTGAACCGAGAGCAAGGCAGGTGGTATGACTCCGCAACCAGAAAAGAGTGCGTACGCAGAAGTCAAGATTAAGAAAATTGCATTTACTATCAATTAATAAAAGCAGGTTAACAATAAAACAGTATGAACAATTCAAGTCAAATACTACAACAATTTCCACCTTTGCTGTGTCCGTGTTCGCGGTGCGGACACTAAGGAATAGCAGTCCCAGGAACTATCCCTAACTGACCCTAACTTTCAAGCGGGTGCGCACCCCCCTTATCCCAGTGGTCCAAGTGGACCTCTTACAGTTTGTGGAAGTGCACGGTGGGGCCCGATGTCGTCCTTTTCCTTTATAACCAGCGCAGGATCCGCAACAAAGAAGTCCTCCTCAGCAGGCCGGAAAACCAGATGGATATAATCCAGAATTTTACAGTGACTGTCCGGTACCTCGACAGCACTGTGAGTCTCTTTACTATTTGGGGCAATCCAGTCAGCCCAATGTCAGCTCCACAGGTTAGCTGCTGCACACAGTCCTTTTTAACTTGGCTTCACTAAATGCACGGTCTCTTTATACTCCATCCGTCTCTAGACTGAAGTTCACACAGCTTGGCTGCACAGGAACGTCCTTTAGTATCTCCACACACGTCTTACACAGCACAGAACTTGCTTTCTATCTAGCCAAGATGGCAGCCTTTATATTTCAGTCCCTCTTCCTCATTCTTCCTGCTCACACTGAGGCAGGCTGACATCATAAGGGGCGTGTCACTTCAACACTTAACTGCTGTTTTAAAGAGCCACTACCACATTAATACACTTTCTCTATGGCAAACTTCAATGCAAATTGGTCCTATGCTGCCATCTACTGACCAAACGAATACTGCAGGCATTTACATTTATCTGTATTACTAGAATAGCATTATACATTAAATTTTAACACAGTTTACCAGGATAACGAAACTTAGACACATTACATGACTGTTTCTTACATATTCCCCCCCACTTTAAGATTGGCAGTCCCTGCCAATGACTGAATATCCAGAGGGCTGTACTCTTATATGTAGAGTGGTAATGTACCGTTGTATGGCAGGCCAAATAAACTCGTCCTGCGCATACCGAACAGGGGGAATGCCAGCATTTGGTCTAGTGGTGCGTCTGAGAACCACTGGTATACTCTGGGGTGCTGTAGCCATAGGCTGAGAAGGACCAGCAGACTCCGCATCATAGGGGGCACAGGCTGGGGGCACACTAGTCACAGGTGGAACATCCTCAGGAGCGGGGATTGGCCAACAATCATCCTCATCATCGTAAGCCCATTCCACACCACCAGTCTCGGACTGTGGGAGCTCTTTGACATTATCAGTTCCATCACAATTTGCTTCTTCAGATTGACACAGGCGCAACATATTTCTGTGAAGTACTCGGACACAATCAGTTCCTTCCTTCTGAACTTCGTACACAGGCCCATTTGCATACTTGCGGGCAACTACACGATATGGCACAGCCTCCCACCTGCTTTCCAATTTTCCTTGAGGCTTCTTGACACGTACCAGCACCAGGTCACCTGGCTGCAATGGTGCCCTTTGCACCGGGGTCTTATCAGGATGAGAATTTTCTTGCAGACGCTGCCGCACCAATCGATGAACTGTCTCAAGTCTCTGCCGGTGTGCTCGAACCCAGGAGGCTGGATCTCTTGGAGGGAACCCATCCACATCATTTAACTGTAACTCTCCGACACTTCGCCCAGACCGTCCAAAGAGGAGAGTATAAGGAGAATACCCCGTTGTAGAATGGACCTGATTGTTATAGGCCCACACCATCTCAGACAAGAACTGAGGCCACTGTAACTTTTTGTCCTCCTCCAAAGTCCGCACCATCTGTAGCAGAGTTCTATTAAATCGTTCGCAGGCTCCGTTTCCTTGGGGATGGTATGGAGTCGTGTGCGACTTCTTTATCCCGTAGATACGTTGAACTTCTTTCATTACATGTCCCTCAAAGCAAGCCCCTTGGTCAGAGTGGATGCGTTGTGGACACCCGTACACTCGGATGAAATCTTGGCATAGGGCTCGAGCTGCTGACTCAGCGGTCTGGTCCTTGGTGGCGGTCACCACCGCAAATTTGGTGAAGTGGTCCACCATTACGAGGCAGTACTGGTGCCCACTGTTGGATGGGCCCACCATTAGGTAGTCTATCATGACGATCTCTAAAGGTTCCTGGGTCACTATGGTTTGCAGGGGAGCTCTTTGTTCTATTGCCTTATGGATCTCACAAGTTCGACATCTATGACATACTTCTTCGACCATTTGACGGAGAGCTGGACAGTAAATCAGTCGCTGTAGCCACCGAAAGGTCTTCTCATGACCAAAATGTCCATTCTTATTATGAGCCTCAAGAGCCAATGCTTGAGCCAGTTCACTAGGCACTACGATTTGGTAACAAATGTCGATTTCAGAAGGCAGATATACCTTTCGGCATAGTACTCCATTTTTCATCTCTAACTTTTCCCACTGACTCAGGACTAATAGCATTTCACGGGTCAGTCGTTCTCTTTCCTCTTTACAGGGCTTCTTGCCTTTCTCAACACACTTGATCATTTTCGCCAGCCCCTCATGGGCCTGCTGTATTTGCACCCATTCCTGTAGTGAGGGGCCAAAGAAAGGAGCCGTTTCGGTCCCTTCCACTGCACACTGCATAGCAGTGACCAAGGCTTGTGAAAATCTGCTGAAGTCAGGCATCTCCACATGCTCCAACTCATGATCCACGTCTCCGCTGGGGGCCTGGGTAGTTACCCTAGAAAGTCCATCGGCATTTTGGTTCTCCGTCTTGGACCGATACTTAATGCGGTAATTGAACTTAGACATTCGGGCTATCCACCTCTGCTCCAAAGCCCCGAGCTTGGCATTTTCCAGGTGAGCCAATGGGTTGTTGTCAGTCAGTACTAAGACTTCAGCTCCGGTCAAATACTCAGAGAATTTCTCAGTCATGGCCCATACCAGTGCCAACAGTTCTAACTTGAATGAACTATAATTGTCAGGGTTTCTCTCAGAATCTCGCAAGGATCGGCTGGCATACGCTATGACACGCTCTTGGCCATCCTGGAACTGAGATAGCACCGCTCCGAGACCATACAGGCTTGCATCGGTATATAGCTGGAAGGGCAAGTGGTAATCAGCATACGCCAAGATTGGGGCCGTTGTAAGAGCATCCTTCAATGCCTGGAAGGCGTGTTCCTGTTCAGGGCCCCATTTCACGGACCGGTTCTTCGGGCCCCCGGCAGTGCCTCGTAGGAGAGCATTAAGTGGCGCTGCTACTCTAGCAAAGTCCTTAATAAACCGTCGATAGTAGCCGGCTACTCCCAGGAACGCCCTCACTTCTCGCAGGGTAGTCGGTGTCGGCCAGTCTTGAACAGCCGCTATCTTGTCCCTTGACGGCCTCACCCCTTCTCCTGATACACAATGACCCAAGTAATCAATTTCAGATTGGAACAACCGACATTTACTGGGTTTCAGTTTGAGCCCATGTTCGCGCAATCGTTGAAATACTTGTCCCAACTGGCGGAGATGGTCCTCAAAGGTTGCAGAGTACACTATAATGTCATCCAAGTAGATGAGAGTGAATTCAAAGTTTAAGTCACCAAGACATTTCTCCATCAATCGTTGAAACGTTCCAGGTGCATTTGTCAATCCAAAGGGCATCCGGTTAAATTCGTATAGTCCCATGGGCAAGATAAAGGCTGTCTTTTCCTTATCTTTCTCGGCCATTGGCACCTGCCAATACCCACTAGCCAGGTCTAGTGAGGAGAAGTAGCGGGCTCTTCCTAGTGCTGAAAGGGACTCCTCAATCCGAGGTAAGGGGTAGGAATCTCGTACGGTGCAGGTATTCAACTTTCGATAGTCTACGCAAAACCGAATGGACCCATCTTTCTTCCTTACTAGTACCACTGGAGCTGCCCAGGGACTTTGGCTTTCTTGAATGATCCCATTCTGCAGCATCTGGGTCAACAGTTCTTTCACCTCCTGATACATCTGTGGAGGAATTTGTCGGTAGCGCTCTCTGATTGGAGGGGTGTCTCCTGTGGGAATCTCATGGTAGATCCCTGTCGTACATCCAAAATCTTCAGCATGACGTGCAAAGGTTGTGCGGTTTTCCCATAACAGTTCATCTACCTTCCGAATCTGTTCCAGAGAACACAAAGAAGTCTCTATCTTCATCTGTTCTCGAATTGCACCGCCATTCCATTTAGGGGTGGGGTTCTCGCCTTCCCCCATAGACACGGTTACGGCCCATTCACCTCGTTCAGCCGGCCTCAACTGCATCGGGGTCGCTTTCCTCACTTCCTCCGGAGTCACATAGAGGTTAGCCAGCAGCCTTCCTGGGACTAGGTCTACACTCTGATCCTGAGTGTTCACACATCGGAGGGGTACTCTCCCATTGCGGACTACTGCCAAGGAACGGGCTACTAGCGGATCAACACTTCTTCCGGCTGTCGGCAGTGGTTCTATCAACACAGCTATGCCCTCTAGTTTCCTACAGGTGCCTACAGGCATGGACACTATCATCTCCCGTCTGGGTGGCAACGTAACTTTTGTATGCAGAGGGACCGAAATTCGAGCAAGAGGACACTGTGCATCTGAACTTTTCTGTAAGCCACATGTTCGGACCAGCCGCTGGAAGGCCGTTTGAGTAGGCCGATGGCTAGTGGTTTCTCTCCAATAACCGTGACCTTTCTTTTCAAAGAGAATCTGATCCAATTCTTTTAACACATTCATCCCCAAGATGACAGGGACCTTTACTTCATGTGACTCCTGTACTACCACAATGCCTTTCTTGCCTAGATCTTGGCCACATAATCTGACATTCATCCAGGCCACTCCCACCACCGGTACTGGTAACTGATTAGCTGCGACCACTCGTATGAATGTACGGGGATCATATTTCACATGTCGCTGAAAATACTGTTCGTAACAGTCTCTACTCAGGGTCGTTACTTGGGAACCCGTGTCAATCATCCCGGTAACCGGAATACCTTCCAATTCCATCTGTATGATGGGACTTGCAGCGATCAGATCCTCTTCAGGGCATTCTCCTCTCATAATCTCCTTCTCAGTTTCCCCTACTGCCCGCCCTACTGCAGCAGGGGATTTCAGTTTAACGGCGGTCTCTCATAAGCTTGTCGCTGCTCTGGACATCTAGCAGCAATGTGGCCCACGCGTCCACACTCCCAGCAGCGTATTTCCCGTCGCTCTGGCCATCGGTTTGGGCCCCTTCGGTAGGCCCCATCGCTCTCTCCTGAGAGTTGTACTACATTATTGGGACCCCTTCGGTAGGTCCTATCCTCATCCCTCCAGTAGGGTTGTGGGTGATTCTGACCTTCTTGGTGTGAACGGCCCACCCCTTCGTCTCTAGTTTTCTGGAGGCCTGCAATTCTCATAGAATTCTCATTACAATTGGTTTGTAGGTGTTCCATTTGTTCTTGCAATTTCTGCATTACTGTAAGTATCTCTTTAACTGTCCTCTTTTTCCACTGTTTCTGGGCCAGAGCTAGCCCCTTGCGACAATGTAACTCCAACTGCGGTCTGAGGCTTCTGAACCATACTATTGGCACGTGAGATGGCCTCCACCTGTACGTCATGAAATTTAGCATCAGTCTCCCGTCGTATAAAGTCCTGCATAGCAACAGTCAAGCTGCCATCACGGATCCCAAGAACAAACTGGTCACGGAGTGTCCGATCAGGGTTACAGAAGGCTGGTGAGCCCCCTCTTTCCTTCCCTTGAATATCACGGAGCAGTTCTTGTAGGGCATTTGCATACTGAGGGAGACTTTCATTCTCCTTTTGTACCCTCTGAAAGAACCGTGCTTGCAGGGACCCCAGCAATGCGGTTTCTCCATAAATAGTTTCTAGAATCTGGACAACTTGCTCAAATGTCTGTCTTTGTTCAAATGGCCGCAATATCACTGTAGTCTTAGCATCTCCTTGTAACGTCAATATGGCTAGCTCTACTAGTACTTCTGGTGCGGTCTGGTACATGCGCTGTACCATTCGTATCTGCTCTGCCCACACACTCACAGACATATTATTGCCATCAAACTTTGCTAACTGACTCATTACAGCCCCTGCTGGCATTCTTCCTCCAACACCATCCCTCCTAACGGGTGCGTCGCCGTCCATTCTGGTAGGCGGATCCTGCCGACTACGCCAATTTGTGAACCGAGAGCAAGGCAGGTGGTATGACTCCGCAACCAGAAAAGAGTGCGTACGCAGAAGTCAAGATTAAGAAAATTGCATTTACTATCAATTAATAAAAGCAGGTTAACAATAAAACAGTATGAACAATTCAAGTCAAATACTACAACAATTTCCACCTTTGCTGTGTCCGTGTTCGCGGTGCGGACACTAAGGAATAGCAGTCCCAGGAACTATCCCTAACTGACCCTAACTTTCAAGCGGGTGCGCACCCCCCTTATCCCAGTGGTCCAAGTGGACCTCTTACAGTTTGTGGAAGTGCACGGTGGGGCCCGATGTCGTCCTTTTCCTTTATAACCAGCGCAGGATCCGCAACAAAGAAGTCCTCCTCAGCAGGCCGGAAAACCAGATGGATATAATCCAGAATTTTACAGTGACTGTCCGGTACCTCGACAGCACTGTGAGTCTCTTTACTATTTGGGGCAATCCAGTCAGCCCAATGTCAGCTCCACAGGTTAGCTGCTGCACACAGTCCTTTTTAACTTGGCTTCACTAAAATGCACGGTCTCTTTATACTCCATCCGTCTCTAGACTGAAGTTCACACAGCTTGGCTGCACAGGAACGTCCTTTAGTATCTCCACACACGTCTTACACAGCACAGAACTTGCTTTCTATCTAGCCAAGATGGCAGCCTTTATATTTCAGTCCCTCTTCCTCATTCTTCCTGCTCACACTGAGGCAGGCTGACATCATAAGGGGCGTGTCACTTCAACACTTAACTGCTGTTTTAAAGAGCCACTACCACATTAATACACTTTCTCTATGGCAAACTTCAATGCAAATTGGTCCTATGCTGCCATCTACTGACCAAACGAATACTGCAGGCATTTACATTTATCTGTATTACTAGAATAGCATTATACATTAAATTTTAACACAGTTTACCAGGATAACGAAACTTAGACACATTACATGACTGTTTCTTACAATAGTCAGCTCCCTGCTGCTGTGTGCACGATGCACAGGGCAGCAGGAAGAGTGTGAAGTCCTATTCACCCTGATAGAGCTCTATTAGGGTGAATAGGACAAGGGATCCAGGTTCTAGCCCCTAAGGGGGAAATAGTTATTAAATAAAAAAAAAAACACCAAAGTATAAATATTTAATCTTAGATATATAATGGCAAATCTTCATTTAAAGGGGTTCTGCACCTTCATTTAACTGATGATCTATCCTCTGGTTAGATCATCAGCTTCTGATCGGCGGGGGTCCGACACCCGGGACCCCCGCCGATCAGCTGTTTGAGAAGGCAGCGGCGCTCCAGCAGCGCCGCGGCCTTCTCACTGTTTACCGCCGGGCCGCCCGCCCACTGACGTCACGACTTGTATCAACTAGAGTGGGTGCGGCTAAGCTCCATTCAAGTGAACAGAGCTTAGCCGCGCCCACTCTAGTTGATACAAGTCGTGACGTCAGTGGGCGGGCGGCCCGGCGGTAAACAGTGAGAAGGCAGCGGCGCTGCTGGAGCGCCGCTGCCTTCTCAAACAGCTGATCGGCGGGGGTCCCGGGTGTCGGACCCCCGCCGATCAGAAGCTGATGATCTATCCAGAGGATAGATCATCAGTTAAATGAAGGTGCAGAACCCCTTTAACAACAGATTTGTGTAGGATTTTATTTTTTTTCAAAATGAAAATGCACAGGATATTGGTATAAATTATCGGCTATCGGCCTTAGACGTAGTATCAGTAATACAGGCAATGTCTGCTGGTATAAGAAAGGCGCACCATAGGGTAGTATCGTATAGATAGGATATATATTTTGCTCCAAATGGAAGGCTCACCTTTAGGAGTTGTGCTAACCCTAGGCACAACTCTAGAAAAAGCTTATCAATCTAATATAGATCCCAGGATCAGTTGGTCTGCAGCCACGGATGTAATTCTTCTTATCGGATTCCCTGATTCCCCAAGAAGATTTGGAAATTACCAAGACAAAGGAACATCCCTTGGTGCAAAACACCAACCAAAAGATCCAATATACGTAGGTTCTCAATATTTAATGTCCAGATACATACATACATCTATGGGGGCACTTGTTACTGGCACATGATTGGTGGGCATCTATGGGGGTACTTGTTACTTGCACATGATTGGGGGGATCTATAGGGGCACTTGTTACTGGCACATTATTGGGGGCATCTATGGGGGCACATCTTACTGCCACATTATTGGTGGCACTTTTTACTGGCACATTATTGGGTGGCACTATGGGTGCACTTCTTACTGGCACATTAGTAGGGGCAGTTTTTACTGGCACAATTTTGGGTGGCACTATGGAGGCACTTTTTACTGGCACATTATTGGTGGCACTTTTTACTGGCTCATTTTTGGGTGGCACTATGGGGGCACTTTTTACTGGCACATTATTGGGGGCACTATGGGGGCATCTACTGAGGCCACAAAGAAGGGGTATTTTATATGGGGGGCTCTGTATAGGGGTATTTTATACTGGGGCACATTATGGTGGGTACTATGGGGAATGGGAGAAAGGAGTACTATGGGTTCATCTATGGGGCACTAAGAAGGGGTATTTTATACTTGCAAATTATGGGGGACACTGAGGGCATCTACTGGGGCACTATATATGGGGCATTTTATACTGGTACATTATGGGGGGCACTAGGAAGAAGGGGGGTGGAGCACTATGGGGCATAAACTGCGGGCTCTATATAGGGGTATTTTATACTGGCACATTAAGGGGGCACTATGGGGACATTAGCTCAACTGGGGGTATTCAAATGGGGTATTTTTTTTGCACTGGCACATTATAAGGAGAATTATTACTACTATGCATTATGATGGGCTTTATTACTACTGGGGGTCTATGGGGAACATGATTACTAGTATGGGCCCTATGGGAGCATTATTACTTCTGGGGCACAATGGGGACATGTTGGGGGCACTGTAGGAGCACTATTACTACCATGTGTGCTCTAGCAGAGAATTTTTAATATTGGTGGGACTTTTGGTAGCACTATTACTGTGGGGGCACCTCGGCATAGTATCAGCTTACCACAATTATTTTTGGGGGACGTTATGTTTACACTATTAGTGTCAGGGGCACTATTTGCTGGGCGCAGTTATTTTAAGGCACTGTGTGCCAATAATTGTTGATGGAGGCATTATCTGTGTGGTACTAGTATTATCAGGGGGTTTATCTGTTTCTGCAGTATAGTAATGGGGAGCACAGCGGCACAGTATTGGGGTGGTAGGATGATTTGTCCAGAAGATGGGAGTATGATGGAAAAGTAGTAAACTTAAGGTTTTGTTTGCCAAACTGCAGAGACGAGAAATGGCTGAAAAATGGTGGTTCAGTCTGAAAGGAGAAGATGAGGAAAGAAAACATCTACATCAAAGGAGACGTCACTGGATGTAAGTGGTATGTGGTGCTGTATTACCCTGTATGTAGGGGTGGATGGAGGGGTTAGTAGTACAGTACTATCTGCACATTGTAAAAAAAAAGAAAAAGTAATGTGTTAAATACTATATATTTGTGTCAGAATTTTTTTTGAATGATTATACAGCCATTTTATTGGATACTTTTGTGCCGATTCTTTTTTTTTCTTCTCTATATTAAGAGACACTCTCGTCACCAGAACCACAACAGCCAAACGTAGTAGTTCTGGTGTCTATAGCATGTCTCTGAAGGGTTTTTAATGTAATCAATGCCTTTTCAGAAAGAAGGCAGCATTTACATTACTGCCAAGGAACACCTCTAGTGGCCACTCATCATTATTACAGTTCACTACTCTACGAGGTGTGTGGATTGTTTTGTGTGTGTGTTGTGGTGAAGGGCTTGATTGCATGCTAGGGTGTGGGAAGGCGGGATCCAGGGGGCCCAAGTAAATTCTTGCCCAGGGTCCAATCAATATTAAAGACGGCCCTGGCCCCGGCACATGGGAGAGCCGTTCCTGGCTTGGAAACACGTGCTGCCGAGTTTTCATCATTTAGATGCTGTGGCCACATATGACCATGGCATTTAAAGGGTTAAATGTCTGCGATTGGCATTCGCCCTGGGCCTCTGCTGTTTAAAACACCAGAGACCCGATAGCTATGGTGCCCATGAGCAGGAACCATACTTAAAATGATTTAAATTATGATAAAGCTTTGAGTAGAGCGTTTACCGAAGGCAGGGTCGGACTGGCTCACCGGGAAGCCGGTGAAATGCCCGGTGGGCCCCTTTCCCGTCTGCTTATACTACAGCCAGAGCCACCAGCAGGGCAGTTACTATACTGTCAGGCGCCTGGCTGTTATCAGGTGCTGGACGGCAGCACTGGCACACATATCATTTTACTTTGGTGAAAGGGACAGCACAATACCTTGCAGCGCTTGTTCCTTTCTCCAAAGTAAACTTCACCGACCCGACATGAACGGACAGCCCCCCCCCTCCTCGTTGCAGTGTGATATTCCATCATGTGTGAGGAGGGGGCGGAGCCAGAGGAGCCGAGCGGCAGCAGCAGGAGATAATGGAGATGCTGCTCTCTCTGACCTCCTGTGTTACTGTGCCTCCAGCTCCAGTATAAAGTTCAGACCCTCACCGGTCCTCCTACACAGCAGTAATGGGGTTAGTTACTGTGGGAGGGAACTGGGAAGTTAGGAGAGTCCTGAAGCTGCTGCCCCTGCACATCTTGTGTCCCCCTGTTGTTCCAGCCCCTCACAGACCTTTGCCCACCAACTATGTCACCTATACTTCATACAGAGCAAGAAGTTATGTCTCCCAGTGTCCCCCTCTTCCCTCTCATCAGTGGCATTTCACACTTTCCCAGCCCCTCACCCCCACATAATATATAATGTCTCTGGAGGTTATATCAGTACTGGAGAGTTATAAGAGGTGCGGCTGATATCAGTCACATAGGATGTAATGTCTCTGGGGGGGAAATGCCCCTGCGTCTTATGGAGCGAATGCTGACGTTTTTACATTGCAGGCTGCGATGTATGAGTGAGGGTGGAGGGACTGGGAGGAGGAGCTGGGGGCCGGCAATCCCGGCGGGGCGGTGCAGTCACTGTACTATAGCCCCGCCGCTCCAGTGCTGCACTATACAAATATAAAATGTCTCATTCAATTAAAAGTGATTAAACATGCCCCCCCCCACTTTTAATATTAACGTACACCCTAACAGCTTCTGTAGAACGCAGGCAGGCAGGCCGGGCGGGCGGCAGCGTAACTCCCTAATGTCACGTGCCTGCACCGCCTACTTTATGAATCAAGCAGGCGGCGCAGGCACGTGACGTCAGTGAGTGACGCGCCGGCCGCCCGGCCTGCCTGCGTTGTACAGAAGCTGTTAGGGTGTACGGTAATATTAGGAGTGAAGGGGCATGTTTAATCAATTTTAATTGAATGAGACATTTTATATTTGTATACTGCAGCACTGGAGCGGTGGGGGGGGGGGGGATCTGTGGATGACGGTTTTATGGGGGACATCTGTGGATGGCACTGTTAAGGGGTGGGGGGTCTGTGGATGGCACTGTTATGGGCTGGGGGGGTCTGTGGATGGCACTGTTATGGAGTGGGGGGGTCTGTGGATGGCACATATATAACAGTGCCATCCACAGATCCCCCATAACAGTGCCATCCACAGATCCCCCATAACAGTGCCATCCACAGATCCCCCATAACAGTGCCATCCACAGATCCCCATAACAGTGCCATCCACAGATCTCCCATAACAGTGCCATCCACAGATCCCCCATAACAGTGCCATCCACAGATCCCCATAAGAGTGCCATCCACAGATCCCCCATAACAGTGCCATCCACAGATCCCCATAACAGTGCCATCCACAGATCTCCCATAACAGTGCCATCCACAGATCCCCCATAACAGTGCCATCCACAGATCCCCATAACAGTGCCATCCACAGATCCCCCATAACAGTGCCATCCACAGATCCCCCATAACAGTGCCATCCACAGATCTCCCATAACAGTGCCATCCACAGATCTCCCATAACAGTGCCATCCACAGATCTCCCATAACAGTGCCATCCACAGATCTCCCATAACAGTGCCATCCACAGATCTCCCATAACAGTGCCATCCACAGATCTCCCATAACAGTGCCATCCACAGATCTCTCATAACAGTGCCATCCACAGATCCCCCATAACAGTGCCATCCACAGATCCCCCATAACAGTGCGTCATCCACAGATCCCCCATAACAGTGCCATCCACAGATCCCCCATAACAGTGTCCTTCACAGATCCCCCATAACAGTGTCCTTCACAGATCCCCAGTAATAGTGCCATCCACAGACCACCATTAGTTCCAAACCCACCAAAAGCACACCGTTTGGTTAAAAATATTTTTTTCTTACTTTCCTCCCCAAAAACCTAGGTGCATCTTATGGGCCAGTGCGTCTTATAAGGCGAAAAATACGGTATATCAGTGCTGGAGCGTTATAAGAGAAGCAGCTGATCTTAGTCACATATGATGTAATGTCTCTGGAGGTTATATCAGTGCTGGGGCGTTATAAGATGAGCGGCTGATATCAGTCACATGTAATGTCTCTGGAGGTTATATCAGTACTGGAGCGTTATAAGAGGAGCGGCTGATATCAGTCACATATGACTGTGGATAGGTCATCAATATATCAGAATCTGATTGGTTGGGGTCTGACACCTGGGACTAAGGATTGACCGATATTGATTTTTCTAGAGCCGATAACCTGTAAAATTGTGGGCGGGGAAGGGGACTGGCCGGTGGGCTCTTCTCCTTCACCATTTTCTACACCTGTTTTAGGTATAGAAAAAAGGTCTAAATGTAAGATAGCTCAGAAGCTGTCTTACATTTAGAACTGGCGGAGGATCCGCCGAAGTTATGAAAAAGCTTTATTAAAATGCCAGTCTTAATAAATGTGCCCCATAAGATCATGAAAATGATCAAAAACCGGGAAAGGAGGATCTCTGCTTCTTCCCCCTGTATACCAGGCTGGCTGAAATCATAGCCGACTGAAGGGGGGCTTACTTCATCTTGCTCTGTCCCTGTATAGCAAGCTAAGCTTTAAAATATAACCTGCATCTAGCTGCGATACAGCCAGAGATAGAGCCTCTAGAAGCCAAGGTTGGGAATGCCAACCTGTTTTCTAAAGGCTCTATATCTAGATTGTTTTATCCTCCCCACCTTACAAGATCTGTACATTTTTTTCTTTAATTCGCTTCACTTAGCCATATGAGTTTTTTTTTTCTTTTTTGCAGGACAAGCTGTATTTTTAATAGCACCAATTAATAACTTTTATTGGAAAACAGTAAAAAAAATATTTGTGTAGTACAATTGGGAAATGTTATTCCACCATGGTTTATTATAACCTTATTCTGCAGATCAGTATAGTTATGGTGATACCAAAGTAGACCGAGGTATGAGAAGTTAAATGGTCGGGATCGGATTCATTTCTGAACCCAGTCATTGCCAGTGTGTGTCTGTTTGATACAGCCGCTTAACCGTCATGTAGTAAAAAGGGTTTTCCAAGATTTTATAACTGATGACTAAAGTTGAGCGAACACCTGGATGTTCGGGTTCGAGAAGTTCGGCCGAACTTCCCGGAAATGTTTGGGTTCGGGATCCGAACCCGACCCGAACTTCGTCCCGAACCCCATTGAAGTCAATGGGGACCCGAACTTTTCGGCACTAAAAAGGCTGTAAAACAGCCCAGGAAAGGGCTAGAAGGCTGCAAAAGGCAGCAAAATGTAGTTAAATCCCCTGCAAACAAAATGTGGATAGGGAAATTAATAAAAATAAAATAAATAAAAATTAACCAATATCAATTGGAGAGAGGTCCCATAGCAGAGAATCTGGCTTCATGTCAGCAGAGAATCAGTCTTCATGTCATAGCAGAGAATCATGCTTCACGTCACCCAACACTGGAACAGTCCATTGTCAGATATTTAGGCCCTGGCACCCAGGCAGAGGAGAGAGGTCCCATAACAGAGATTCAGGCTTCATGTCAGCCAAGAATCAGTCTTCATGTCATAGCAGAGAATCATGCTTCACGTCACCCAACACTGGAACAGTCCATTGTCAGATATTTAGGCCCCGGCACCCAGGCAGAGGAGAGAGGTCCCATAACAGAGATTCAGGCTTCATGTCAGCCAAGAATCAGTCTTCATGTCATAGCAGAGAATCATGCTTCACGTCACCCAACACTGGAACAGTCCATTGTCAGATATTTAGGCCCTGGCACCCAGGCAGAGGAGAGAGGTCCCATAACAGAGATTCAGGCTTCATGTCAGCCAAGAATCAGTCTTCATGTCATAGCAGAGAATCATGCTTCACGTCACCCAACACTGGAACAGTCCATTGTCAGATATTTAGGCCCCGGCACCCAGGCAGAGGAGAGAGGTCCCATAACAGAGATTCAGGCTTCATGTCAGCAGAGAATCAGTCTTCATGTCATAGCAGAGAATCATGCTTCACGTCACCCAACACTGGAACAGTCCATTGTCAGATATTTAGGCCCCGGCACCCAGGCAGAGGAGAGAGGTCCCATACAGAGATTCAGGCTTCATGTCAGCAGAGGATCAGTCTTCATGTCATAGCAGAGAATCATGCTTCACGTCACCCACCACTGTAACAGTCCATTGTTAGATATTTAGGCCCCGGCACCCAGGCAGAGGAGAGAGGTCCCATAACAGAGATTCAGGCTTCATGTCAGCAGAGAATCAGTCTTCATGTCATAGCAGAGAATCATGCTTCACGTCACCCAACACTGGAACAGTCCATTGTCAGATATTTAGGCCCCGGCACCCAGGCAGAGGAGAGAGGTCCCATAACAGAGAATCTGGCTTCATGTCAGCAGAGAATCAGTCTTCATGTCATAGCAGAGAATCATGCTTCACGTCACCCACCACTGTAACAGTCCATTGTCAGATATTTAGGCCCCGGCACCCAGGCAGAGGAGAGAGGTCCCATAACAGAGAATCTGGCTTCATGTCAGCAGAGAATCAGTCTTCATGTCATAGCAGAGAATCAGGCTTCACGTCACCCACCACTGGAACAGTCCATTGTCATATATTTAGGCCCCGGCACCCAGGCAGAGGAGAGAGGTCCCATAACAGAGATTCAGGCTTCATGTCAGCAGAGAATCAGTCTTCATGTCATAGCAGAGAATCATGCTTCACGTCACCCGCCACTGGAACAGTCCATTGTCAGATATTTAGGCCCGGCACCCAGGCAGAGGAGAGAGGTCCCATAACAGAGATTCAGGCTTCATGTCAGCAAAGAATCAGTCTTCATGTCATAGCAGAGAATAATGCTTCACGTCACCCAACACTGGAACAGTCCATTGTCATATATTTAGGCCCCGGCACCCAGGCAGATGAGAGGTTCATTCAACTTTGGGTTGCCCCGCAATATAATGGTAAAATGAAAATAAAAATAGGATTGAATGAGGAAGTGCCCTGGAGTACAATAATATATGGTTATGGGGCGGTAGTTAATGTCTAATCTGCACAAGGGATGGACAGGTCCTGTGGGATCCATGCCTGGTTCATTTTTATGAACGTCAGCTTGTCCACATTGGCTGTAGACAGGCGGCTGCGTTTGTCTGTAATGCCGCCCCCTGCCATGCTGAATACACGTTCAGACAAAACGCTGGCCGCCGGGCAAGCCAGCACCTCCAAGGCATAAAAGGCTAGCTCTGGCCACGTGGACAATTTAGAGACCCAGAAGTTGAGTGGGGCCGAACCATCAGTCAGTACGTGGAGGGGTGTGCACACGTACTGTTCCACCAGGTTAGTAAAATGTTGCCTCCTGCTAACACGTTCCGTATCAGGTGGTGGTGCACTTAGCTGTGGCGTGTTGACAAAACTTTTCCACATCTCTGCCATGCTAACCCTGCCCTCAGAGGAGCTGGCCGTGACACATCTGCGTTGGCGACCTCTTGCTCCTCCTCTGCCTTCGCCTTGGGCTTCCACTTGTTCCCCTGTGACATTTGGGAATGCTCTCAGTAGCGCGTCTACCAACGTGCGCTTGTACTCGCGCATCTTCCTATCACGCTCCAGTGCAGGAAGTAAGGTGGGCACATTGTCTTTGTACCGTGGATCCAGCAGGGTGGCAACCCAGTAGTCCGCACACGTTAAAATGTGGGCAACTCTGCTGTCGTTGCGCAGGCACTGCAGCATGTAGTCGCTCATGTGTGCCAGGCTGCCCAGAGGTAAGGACAAGCTGTCCTCTGTGGGAGGCGTATCGTCATCATCCTGCGTTTCCCCCCAGCCACGCACCAGTGATGGGCCCGAGCTGCGTTGGGTGCCACCCCGCTGTGACCATGCTTCATCCTCATCCTCCTCCACCTCCTCCTCATCCTCGTCCTCCAGTAGTGGGCCCTGGCTGGCCACATTTGTACCTGGCCTCTGCTGTTTCAAAAAACCTCCCTCTGAGTCACTTCGAAGAGACTGGCCTGAAAGTGCTAAAAATGACCCCTCTTCCTCCTCCTCCTCCTCCTGGGCCACCTCCTCTTCCATCATCGCCCTAAGTGTTTTCTCAAGGAGTCATGGAAGTGGTATTGTAACGCTGATAACGGCGTCATCGCCACTTGCCATGTTGGTGGAGTACTCGAAACAGCGCAACAGGGCACACAGGTCTTGCATGGAGGCCCAGTCATTGGTGGTGAAGTGGTGCTGTTCCGCAGTGCGACTGACTCGTGCGTGCTGCAGCTGAAACTCCACTATGGCCTGCTGCTGCTCGCACAGTGTGATCAGCATGTGCAAGGTGGAGTTCCACCTGGTGGGCATGTCGCATATGAAGCGGTGAGCGGGAAGGCCGAAGTTACGATGTAGCGCAGACAGGCGAGCAGCGGCAGGATGTGAACGCCGGAAGCGCGAACAGACGGCCCGCACTTTATGCAGCAGCTCTGACATGTGGGGGTAGTTGTGAATGAACTTCTTCACCACCAAATTCAGCACATGCGCCAGGCAAGGGATGTGCGTCAAACCCGCTAGTCCCAGAGCTGCAACGAGATTTCGCCCATTATCGCACACCACCAGGCCGGGCTTGAGGCTCACCGGCAGCAACCACTCGTCGGTCTGTTGTTCTATACCCCGCCACAACTCCTGTGCGGTGTGGGGCCTGTCCCCAAACATATGAGTTTCAGAATGGCCTGCTGACGTTTATCCCGGGCTGTGCTGAATTTGGTGATGAAGGTGTGTGGCTGACTGGATGAGCAGATGGAAGAAGAGGAGGAGGAAGCCGAGTAGGTGGAGGAGGCAACAGGAGGCAAAGAATGTTGCCCTGCGATCATTGGCGGCGGAAGGACGTGCGCCAAACAGCTCTCCGCCTGGGGCCCAGCCGCCACTACATTTACCCAGTGTGAAGTTAGGGAGATACAGCGTCCCTGGCCGTGCTTACTGGTCCACGTATCTGTGGTTAGGTGGACCTTGCCACAGATGGCGTTGCGCAGTGCACACTTGATTTTATCGGATACTTGGTTGTGCAGGGAAGGCACGGCTCTCTTGGAGAAGTAGTGGCGGCTGGGAACAACATACTGTGGGACAGCAAGCGACATGAGCTGTTTGAAGCTGTCTGTGTCCACCAGCCTAAATGACAGCATTTCATAGGCCAGTAGTTTAGAAATGCTGGCATTCAGGGCCAGGGATCGAGGGTGGCTAGGTGGGAATTTACGCTTTCTCTCAAATGTTTGTGAGATGGAGAGCTGAACGCTGCCGTGTGACATGGTTGAGATGCTTGGTGACGGAGGTGGTGGTGGTGTTGGTGGTACATCCCCTGTTTGCTGGACGGCAGGTGCCAACGTTTCTCCAGAGGCGGAGGAAGAGGCCGAGGCGGCTGCAGCAGAAGAGGCCGAGGCGGCAGCAGCAGAAGAGGTAGCAGGGGGAGCCTGAGTGACTTCCTTGTTTTTAAGGTGTTTACTCCACTGCAGTTCATGCTTTGCATGCAGGTGCCTGGTCATGCAGGTTGTGCTAAGGTTCAGAACGTTAATGCCTCGCTTCAGGCTCTGATGGCACAGCGTGCAAACCACTCGGGTCTTGTCGTCAGCACATTGTTTGAAGAAGTGCCATGCCAGGGAACTCCTTGAAGCTGCCTTTGGGGTGCTCGGTCCCAGATGGCGGCGGTCAGTAGCAGGCGGAGTCTCTTGGCGGCGCGTGTTCTGCTTTTGCCCACTGCTCCCTCTTTTGCTACGCTGTTGGCTCGGTCTCACCACTGCCTCTTCCTCCGAACTGTGAAAGTCAGTGGCACAACCTTCATTCCATGTGGGGTCTAGGACCTCATCGTCCCCTGCATCGTCTTCCACCCAGTCTTGATCCCTGACCTCCTGTTCAGTCTGCACACTGCAGAAAGACACAGCAGTTGGCACCTGTGTTTCGTCATCATCAGAGACATGCTGAGGTGGTATTCCCATGTTTTCATAATCAGGAAACATAAGTGGTTGTGCGTCAGTGCATTCTATGTCTTCCACCGCTGGGGAAGGGCTAGGTGGATGCCCTTGGGAAACCCTGCCAGCAGAGTCTTCAAACAGCATAAGAGACTGCTGCATAACTTGAGGCTGAGACAGTTTCCCTGGTATGCATGGGGGTGATGTGACAGACTGATGGGCTTGGTTTTCAGGCGCCATCTGTGCGCTTTCTGCAGAAGACTGGGTGGGAGATAATGTGAACGTGCTGGATCCACTGTCGGCCACCCAATTGACTAATGCCTGTACCTGCTCAGGCCTTACCATCCTTAGAACGGCATTGGGCCCCACCAAATATCGCTGTAAATTCTGGCGGCTACTGGGACCTGAGGTAGTTGGTACACTAGGATGTGTGGCTGTGGCAGAACGGCCACGTCCTCTCCCAGCACCAGAGGGTCCACTAACACCACCACGACCATGTCCGCGTACGCGTCCCTTACTAGATGTTTTCCTCATTGTTACCGTTCACCACAATAACAAAAATATTATTTGGCCCAATGTATTGAATTCAAATTCAGGCCTTTTTTTACAGACACCTAACACTATCTGGCTATCTATTTAGGTACCGTATTACACTAATACAGGCACAGCAGTAATGACAGATTTAGCTGAATATAAATTTGAGGCCTATTATTTAGGCGCTGGGTGACAGGTATACGTTTACGGACAGAATTAGACTTGGATATGCACAGTAGCGTCTGTGTGAAGTTATTGAGAATGACCCTATCAGCACCTTGAATCTAAAATACCCTTTTAGGGATAGATTTAAAGTAGGCCTGATACAGCAGAAACCACTAATTTAGGAAATTGCTAAGTTGGGAATTGTATTTCAACCCAGAACAAAAATTGTGCTTTGACGGACACAAAATAACTGGACCAGCTACAGCAATAACCACAGATTTAGCTGAATATAAATTTGAGGTATACGTTTACGGACAGAATTAGACTTGGATATGCACTGTAGCGTGTGTGTGAAGTTATTGAGAATGACCCTATCAGCACCTTGAATCTAAAATACCCTTTTAGGGATAGATTTAAAGTAGGCCTGATACAGCAGAAACCACTAATTTAGGAAATTGCTAAGTTGGGAATTGTATTTCAACCCAGAACAAAAACTGTGCTTTGACGGACACAAAATAACTTGACCAGCTACAGCAATAACCACAGATTTAGCTGAATATAAATTTGAGGCCTATTATTTAGACGCTGGGTGACAGGTATACGTTTACAGACAGAATTAGACTTGGAAATGCACAGTAGCGTGTGTGTGAAGTTATTGAGAATGACCCTATCAGCACCTTAAATCTAATATACCCTTTTAGGGATAGATTTTAAGTAGGCCTGATACAGCAGAAACCACTAATTTAGGAAATTGCTAAGTTGGGAATTGTATTTCAACCCAGAACAAAAATATATCCTTTGCCAGACAGCAGACAGTATTACAATTGGCTGGCCACAGCTGAAACACCAGATTTAGGGTACTGCTATTTTGGCAATTGTATTTCACCCCTCAATAAAATAGCCAGCACAGCCAAGCCCCTGATGTAGGATATAGCAAAAAAAATAACCACACTATTGATGGTTAAATGGACTTGGTGACAGCTTGCCCCTGAGGTAGGATATAGCAAAAAAAAAAAAACACACTATTGATGGTTAAATGGACTTGGTGGCAGCTTGCCCCTGATGTAGGATATAGCCAAAAAATAACCACACTATTGATGGTTAAATGGACTTGGTGGCAGCTTGCCCCTGATGTAGGATATAGCAAAAAAATAACCACACTATTGATGGTTAAATGGACTTGGTGGCAGCTTGTGCTGGCGCACCACAAGACACAAAATGGCCGCCGATCACCCCAGAAAAAAGTGACTGAAAAACGCTCTGGGCAGCCTAAAAACAGTGAGCAATTGAATAGCAGCAGTTCAATGATCCACAGCTGTAGATAGATCACTGACTTAAGTGTTTTTGAGGAGTTAATCACTGCCTAATCTCGCCCTAACAGTCGCAGCTGCAACCTCTCCCTACACTGATCAGAGCAGAGTGATATGCGGCGCTACGTGACTCCAGCTTAAATAGAGGCTGGGTCACATGCTGCACTGGCCAATCACAGCCATGCCAATAGTAGGCATGGCTGTGACGGCCTCTTGGGGCAAGTAGTATGACGCTGGTGCATTGGCTGCTTTGCAGCCTTTCAAAAAGCGCCAAGAAAACGACGAACACCGAACCCGAACTTTTACTAAAATGTTCGGGTCTGTGTCACGGACACCCCAAAATTCGGTACGAACCCGAACTATACAGTTCGGGTTTGCTCATCCCTACTGATGACCTCTCTCTTGGATAGGTCATCAGTACCTGATCGATGGGGTCCCACATACGGGACCCCCGTTGATCAGTTGTTTGAGAAGGCAGCAGGGCTCTTGTGAGCGCTGATGCCTTCTCTCAGCTCACCAAGCACAGCGCCGTACATTGTATACCGACTGTGCTTGGTATCATGCTCGGCCCCATTGACTTGAATGGGGTTGAGCTGCTCCTAAGCCACGTGTCGACATTGGCCTAGGAGCAGTGATGGCTAACCTCAGGCACTCCAGCTGTGGTGAAACTATAACTCCCAGCATGCTCCATTCATTTCTATGGAAGCTAAGCAAATGTGCATCTTGGGAGTTGTAGTTTTATCACAGTTGCAGTGCCGGAGGTTAGCCATCACAGGCCTAGAGAAAGCTGTGAGAAGGCTGCGACACTCATAGGAGAGCCAGTGACTACTCAAACAGCTGATCGGCGGGGGTCCCCAGGTGTCAGACCCCCACCAATCAGGTGCTGATAAAGTTATAAACTCTCAGAAAAACACCTTTAATGCTTGTATTGTTAGCTTTAATACAAGACATGACTTAGAGCTCAACCTGCTAGATGTAGCAGAGCTGAAGTTATAATTTAAAGGGAATCTCTGCTTTGGACAACCTCTAGTTGTCAGGAAGTTCCCTTCAGTGTTACATTTCTCTGCAGATACACCACAGGGGGGATTAAGCGTTGCACTTTACCACCCATTCAAATCTGGCAGGCTGTTACAGCAGCTGTAGAGAGAAAAATAAAATTTTTATTAGCATCAGAATATGGCAATACAAAGAAAATAATGTTTTTTCAAACGCTTTAAATTTTTTAAAAGTAGTAAAAATAATTAAAAAACGATATAAATTTGGTATTACCGTAATCATACTAACACAAAAAATAGGGTTGTCACTTCTACTGCACAATTAATGGTAATTTTTTTCCCAATTTCATCACACAAAGAATTTCCCCCTATGTAAGCTATGTTAAGATAACAGTGCCATTAAAAAATACAACTTGTCCTACAAAAAGCAAGCCCACGTACGGCTGGGAAAAAAATTGTGTGTCTAGGAAGGCGGGCAAGGGGAAACGAAAATGAAAAATTACAAATAGGCCCTGTCCTGAACAGATTAAAGGGGTTGTGTCACCTCAGACAATGGGGTCATATCTATGGCTCAGCTATTTTTGGTGGGCCACTAGGAAGGCTTGGTGATGGGCAGATCTGGCCCCTCCAGCCACCACTTTGTCAGCCTCATGTTAGGCTTTGTTTTAGAGACAGGTGCAGATCCCAGAGGTGGGCAAAGGCGGCATTTCCTAGAGATGGGAATATCCCTTTAAGTAACAGGTAAATATTACACTGCAGCATGTAGTTGTTTACATGAAGACCTCCCAACTGTCAGACATTCTATCTCTACGGTAACGGACTCGTCCACCAGTAACCGATATATGACATAGTAACAGCAAAACTGCGTCAGTTTATATTCACAAATCTGTGAAGTGAGGAGGACCTAAGAGCCGCCAGTATGACCGAAAGAAGATCATCCCGAACAAATAAAGGGAACCGATACCAGGAATTCGTTTCCAACGGATTATTAAACTTTCTATGGGAAAAAGAGAAAACCCGTAAGTCTAAAACAAAGATATGGAACAAACATACAGAAAACTTCCTTTAGGGCCCGGCCACACGGTCAGGTTTCCTGATGCAGTTTTGGAAGCCAAAATCAGGAGGGGTCATAAAAGGAGAGAAAGTAGAAAAGGAGAGAAAGTAGAAAGGACGGATACAACGTCTCCTCTTTTTCAGGGTACGGCCACAAGTGGCATAAACACTGCCATTTTTATGCAGCAGAATTGTGAGCAGAAAGTCTACAGGGTTTTACCGCAACAGCAAAGTGGATGAGATTTACGCGGCTTGGCCATAGATCTCACAGGGAAATTTCCCAGTGGGCCAATACCCAGGGGGCCAGCCAGTGGAAGCTTTTGGGGATGTATTTTGTGCTGATGGGGGCAGTATTTTGTGATGGACTGTGGTATTTGTCTCTGTTGGGGTGGTATAATGTGACACAATATGGTATTGCTGGCCCTGCCTTCCATCAATTTAGAGACAACTACAAAACGGGGCCACATTTAGTATTTTTCCCAGGGCCACTTTAAGTTCCCAGTCCGCCCCCTGGATTTACACTAAATTTGGAGAAAGAAATCTGCAGCGGAAACTGATCTCTGGGGCAGACGTTACATTTGCAGCCTGTCAGTTTATGCCACGGATCTCTCCAGCGGGTTTTACACTGAGCAATGCATAGGGTGACATCTGTGTCACACGGTGGCAAAATCCAAAATCAGAATTGTGTTACAGAAAATGTGCCCAATGTGTTTACCCTAAAGCCACTTCCACAGGGGATGAATATGCTGTGGATTTGCATGTGGCATATTTGTAGAGTTTAAGAGTACCAGCAAAATGGGTGAGATTTTAAATAACCCTTTCAGGACCGGAGTTTTTTTTTGTGTTTTCGTTTTGCGCCCCCTGATTTTCCAGAGCCATAACTTTTTTATTTGTCTGTTCACATAGCCATATGAGGGCTTGTTTTTTTTCGGGACAAGTTGTACTTTCCAACACCACCATTTAATATTGCATATGATGTAGTGGGAAGCAGTAAAAAAATTCCAAATGTGGTGAAATTGCAAAAAAAAAAAAGCGATTCCACCACATTTTTATGGGTTTTTTAATTACGACATTCAATATATGACAAAACTGACCAGAGATTTTTTTTCTACAGGTCAGTACAAATCCGACGAAACCTTATTTGTATAGTTTTTCTTGCAGTTTGATAGTGATAAAAAAAAATTAAAAGTGGGAAAAAAATCAGTTTTATTTTTTTGTCACCATATTTTGACCCCTATAACAACTTTTTTGTAATTATGTATACGGAGCTCATGTTTTGCGGTGCAATCTGAACTTTTCATTGATACCATTCTGGGGTGTGTATGACTTTTTAATCACTTTTTATTTAATTTTTTGTAAAAAATGAAACGACCAAAAACGGCGAATAGGCCATTTGGACACTTTTTTTTTCGTTTCGCTGTTTGCCGTATGGGGAATATATTTTTATACTATGGGCATTTTCGCACATTGCAACACCCATGATGTGTATTTAATTTTTTTTGTTCTTTTATGTTTATTTTGGGAACAGGGGGGTGATTTGAATTTTTCTGTTTTTTTTATTTATTTAAACTTTTTTTTTTTTAGGGAACTAAACATGCAATAATCTAATTGCTATTATCACCATTGCTATTGATGATTTCACTACTTTCCTATAGAGCCCTATTCCAGGCAAGGGCTCCATAGGAAATACTATGCAGCACCCTTGTATCATTCATAAAGACACGGGTGTCACCGCCAGTTCTGTGAGAAGGTCTGACTGACGTCCTTCTCTATCTTTGAGACCCTTGTATGTGCTTAGCAGTCAGGGTGAGCTCTTAGGGTTTTATAGGGGTCACCTATATGCTCCTTAGTTTGGGATCAAGCCAGTCGGACGTTTATTAATAACTTCCAGGTATCTGCAACATCATCCGTGACAACGGGCTGCGGCATACGCTCTCCGGCTCCTCTGAAAGCCACACGGGGAGGCAGAGCACAACCGAAAGTGTGCATTTTCGGTTTCAGTGTGCTCAGATGCCGTGGTCAGGATTGACCACGGCATCTAAGGAGGTTAAATGTCCGCGATCGGCATTACTGCCAGTTGCGGACATGAGCCGCGGGTGGCTGTCTGCTTCTATTAGAAATCTCATCTGCACACTGCGGTGCTGTCTTTAGATACATGGCATATCAGTTTATGAAGTGGATTTCCAGTGTAGATGTTAGCCTTTTAAAAGCACTGGGTAAAGTCTGCTGTAAAGTCACAGAAATCCTCAAAGATTCTTCTGCAGAAATGTAGTAAAATTCTGCTGCATCTGTCCACACCCTGAGTATGCTACAAAAAGCTGAGAGGTGCTGGATTCAGGCTCATGCACATGTATTTTTCCGGTCCACAAGAAAAGGATCCGCAAAAAATACATATGCATGAGCCCTTAGTAGATATTCTGTATAACCAGTAAGATAGAGCTTCCTTATAAGAGTAAATGACCAAGTGGAAGAAGGTCCAAGGCAAATGTTAACCCAAAATTCTGCTCCTTTCACTTTCTAAACAGATGAATCTCTTAATATTGTACATTTTCTCCACTTTTAGCTGTCCGTCCAGTTGCAAGAATACCCAAAAAAAGAAGAAGAACCCTAAAATATTATCTTGAAAGGGCAGCAAAAATACCCGAGCTTGGAGAACCTGGACTGGAACTAGAGATGGCAGTTTACACTAAGTAAGTGACTATAAAATACCTGCCGCTTCATGTGCAAATTCTCATATCTCTCATCTTAATGCTCCTCACCATTCATTGTGTCATCTAAACAGGTTGGAATTTGCTGCCATTCTCGGCCTGGTACCTACCAAAAAGATTGTAGAGGAGAAGCCAGGAACATCCGACCGGTGAGTTACCCTCAGTGATGGCACAAACATCACTCTATTAGACTTGTTCAGCCGGGAACAGCCTGCCGAATCCGTCACTGCCGGGGGCAACTGTGCGCTGCACTATTGACTATGATGGTGACTGGCTACAATCCGGCTACAACCCGGCAAATATGCGGATTAACGGCCGGACAAAGATCGCTGCATGTTTGCCGGGTTGAGACTAAATCTCCGCCGGTCCCTATTACAGTAAATTGGGCCGGACAGAATTCTGGCAGCGCACGGTTGCGCCCGGCAGTGACGGATTCGTCAGGCTGTTCCCGGCTGGAACAGACTCTGAGATCTGCTTAAAGACAGATGTGAAACAGGCCTTACAGAGCATAATCCTGAAATCCTAGCTCTTGTCCCTTATTCCTGTAGAACTATATAATTCCTATATTCTTTTTCAGTCTGGAAGATCAAAAAGTGGACGAAAGCGACACAGAGGGAGCCGCATGTATCATCTGTGAGCCTCCCCCTGTGAAAAGACCCAGACTGGACTAATAGGGATGAGGTGAGACAGAGGACCAGTCATGTCTTCAGTTCTGTGTGGGGGATGGGAGATGAGGACCCCCCTGTACTAGTCCTCTTGGACTATAGTCCATATTACAACACAGAACACAATCACAAACTCCTCATGTAAACATTAATATGAGGGGATGGCTCCTCTTTAATCACAAGTCACGTCTGATTGGAATCATATAAGACCATGACATGTAATGTTACAGAGTGTGACAATGACTGACACATCAGAGGGGTCGGGAATGTTATCAAGAATTATAAATATATATATGTATGTATATATATATATATAAGAATTATAAATATATATATGTGTGCGGACGCAGTACAGAGGCAAATTTCCAGTTCTTAAATCAAACTTCCGTGTTTATTCACACATAAAGCAAAAACAAAACGTCACTTTGCAGTCTTGGTGTTATTTCACACACAATGGAAAGTCCACATAGCAAAAATCACCTTGTTGGCAGTTCTGCCTCCAGCAGTCCATAGCGGGCTTTTAGGAGGCCCGTTTCCCTTACAGACGGGTCTCAGTCCTCCAGCACGGCACAAGCCTCAGATCCCAGCATTCACACCTCCTGAGCTCCAATGTCAGACTGAGGTAATCCTCCTAACCTGGCAGTGCTGGCTGGTTTATAGGCCTGGCAAAACACGGCTTGGAACATGGGGAGTAGTCACCCACCCAGCACTTTGAATACTCCCAGTAAGAGCTGTCCCGGATCAGCTATACAGCCATACTAAGTATTAATGTGTCAAACAGCAACTGCTGCTGTCACATAAAAACCGGCTCTTACTCCACCGAGGCCAGGAACCTCGGTGACATGTACCTATCATCCACGATGATTCCTTGTACCTTCTTACAATATATAGATAGATATATATATATCTGCTGTGAATTAAAGGGGTTGTTTGACTTCAGTAAATAGCATTTATCATGTAGAGAAAGTTACTACAAGACACTTACTAATGTATTGTGATTGTCCATTTCGCCTCCTTTGCTGGCTTGATTAATTTTTCTATCACATTATACACTGCTTGTTTCCAGGTTATGACTGACCTGTAATGCATCAGCTGTGGCCGTGCTTGCAACCTATAGGACAAGATGCCAGCCTCTCTGGTTGCCGGGACCATGGGAATGTGCATAGGCCGGAGCTGTTTCCTATATATCTATATTTCGCTGCTGTATTGCAGGGTGGTCATAACCCCTTGATACGGGCAGTGTATAATGTGATGGAAAAATGAATCAAGCCAGCAAATGAGGCAATATGGACAATCACAGTACATTAATATGTGGCATGTATAAAATTTGCATTAAAAAATTGCTAAAGTGAAACTACCACTACTATTTTACCAAGTTGTCTTTAAAATGTTTTTTTTTTTTGTTCCAGGTGGTGACATCCCCCAAAACACCAGGGGAAAGATCACTAGTCACTACCAGTACATCCACAACCAACTACACCTGACCAGTCTTTACCTGACCTGTCACCAGAACTGCCATTATTTTACAACATCTGCCACCAGTTACAACCATCAGTTTCCTTTAATCACTGCCAAATACCACCTGTAAAGCTACCACCAAATACAACCAGCTGCCACTACCACCATCTCCCACCAGATTCTGCCAGCCACCACCAGCCACCCTTGAATACCACAGCCTCCGTCAGTTTTCTTCAGTCACTGCCAAGTACCACCTGTCATGAGAAGCTACCACCAAATACAACCAGCTGCCACTACCACCAGATTCTGCCAGCCACCACCAGCCAAATACCACCTGAAAAGCTACCACCAAATACAACCAGCTGCCACTACCACCATCTCCCATCAGATTCTGCCAGCCACCACCAGCCACCCTTGAATACCACAGCCTCCGTCAGTTTTCTTCAGTCACTGCCAAGTACCACCTGTCATGAGAAGCTACCACCAAATACAACCAGCTGCCACTACCACCAGATTCTGCCAGCCACCACCAGCCAAATACCACCTGAAAAGCTACCACCAAATACAACCAGCTGCCACTACCACCATCTCCCATCAGATTCTGCCAGCCACCACCAGCCACCCTTGAATACCACAGCCTCCGTCAGTTTTCTTCAGTCACTGCCAAGTACCACCTGTCATGAGAAGCTACCACCAAATACAACCAGCTGCCACTACCACCAGATTCTGCCAGCCACCACCAGCCAAATACCACCTGAAAAGCTACCACCAAATACAACCAGCTGCCACTACCACCATCTCCCATCAGATTCTGCCAGCCACCACCAGCCACCCTTGAATACCACAGCCTCCGTCAGTTTTCTTCCGTCACTGCCAAGTACCACCTGTCATGAGAAGCTACCACCAAATACAACCAGCTGCCACTACTACCGTCTATACTGTCAACTAGAAGAAGCCGCCATGACCTGTCAACACATTCTGCCAGCCGCCACCAGCCATCCTTGAATAGCACAGCCACCATCAGCTATTACCCACCATGCAAAACCTGTCGCCTGCCACTTTTTGTTTTATATTTGTTTGTATGTAGTTAGTATTTTGTATATACTGTAATTATTGTAAATAAGAAATATCTATTTTTATATATTTATATTTTTTTATTATATTTTTTTATTTATATTTTGTATATACTGTAAATTTTGTAAATAAGATATTTATATTTTTATACCAAAGTAAAGTAGTGATTTGTATTCTTTTTACTTTGTAAAGCTTATCTGCCCCAGGGGATGCCAATCTTGTTACCTACTGAAATTAAATGTGAAATAAAATGTCAATATTCAAGATTTCCCTTTTAGACACATTTTACACCATAATTCTTGCGCAACATGCTAAGTAAATGTCCGCCACAGTGTCTTGCCTCTGATGGGGGCCCCACAACGCACCCCCCCCTTTAGGAAAACTCGAACCGTTGTAACCTGTTACAGTGTAGGCGATGGTGGAGTAGGAAAACTGGAGAAGAAGCTTTTCTAGACAAAAGTATTAGTTTTAAGGATGAGACAAATGTATCAAACATGTGACATTTGATAAATGTGGCATAAAGTACGGTATACAACCGCAGACTGAGGCAAAACTGACTTTAAACATTCCCCTCGTGATAAAGTCC